>NC_134405.1:129983725-130283725 GCF_038048845.1 Mixophyes fleayi
TACTTTGGGGGGCAGTGAAATTTAAAGTTATTACATCATATTAAACCCGCTGCAGCAAAGATCAGAAAAGGGAAATGGGTTTTTATGACATCAAGTGCCATGCTCTGAGTGCTACAGAGGAGGAAGGCTATTCAGTGCATAATGTAGGTCAGCGTGCCCCAATGTCTTTCACTAATTGGAGCTTTGGATGGTGCAAGTGACCCAGCAGCAAGTACGTATGATGCAGGCAGAGTAATTAAAAGTCTTTATTAGAACAAACGTAATTTCCACATATCAGAAACTAGCGAGGCAATATAAATGTATTAGATCTGAAGGTACAAATTCTCAGGCTAGCCTCCCCATTACATATACAACACACAAACAATCAACACATATTAAATAGAAATAGCAATAAATTATGTAAAATAGCATTTTAGTCAACTCTCCAATCACAGAGTCAAAGAATAGAGCACTAAGTTTAAAGTTAAACATCCCATGCACATTGGGGATACAATTATTTACTTATACCACTAAGGGGACACTATGAATTATTTATTGTACAAAGGTAGCCAACAATTGTAGTGCACAGATTTGGCACTATAAGTGAATGTATGCACTGCTGTCCATGTTCATGATGGCACTTGTAGTGCCACAAGTCTTTTTATTACCATCTTACCCTGGTACCCATGAGCAAGAAGGAGCCCATTGCTACTTAGCATTGGGAATGGTCTAGGTGCGATAATTTGTTCAATCCCACCTAGTGGACCGGGCTGATGCTAAGTAACATGGACTGTTAGAGAAGGGTTGGGAGAGGATTTTTTTTACATTATTCTCATATTCTTTACAGTTCCGACAGACAAAATAGCTCAAAGGCATGTGGTTTGAGCTATCACGCCTGTCGAAACCATTTTTCTGGTGGTTTTCTGTACAGTCTTTCAAACTGCAACTTCATAAATCGCACGCTTTATATACATGCCATTGGAAAAAATAACAATAATGGTTTCAAACAGTGCAATTTCCAAACCGCACATAAAATTTGCAAAAAAAGAGGTTTGCAAAACTGCACTTTAGTAGATTTCCCCACTAGAGCATGTCCTACTACTTGTGTATGTTACTATTGTATGCTTTCTAGTTTGTATTGATTAGCTGCAGTAGGCTGAAGGCGTGCACCAAAAGACAAACTATTGCCAGTGCCAATCCTATCTTATTAAATAGGTACACAACGCACCACCCCGGTTTTTGAAATTTGCAAACATTTAGGTAGACAGAATTCTGCGCTTGCATGTAGAAGCAGATATAGTTGGGAGTTCTATGATGCTGACAGGCAGCAGTGTTTGTTCTACAGAGAAGAGGAGCATCCAATGTAATATAATGGGCATGAGGACAAGTTACTAAAAAATAGATTAAGTACCACTGACTGAGCACACACTGTTGTACATAATAGAGCACATTTTTTCAATTCCTTCAAAACTGGAGCTCTGGCTTTCACAGGCATCTAGAGAATTGAACAGAGAGACAAATCCCAGGCATCAAACGGGTTGGTTGTTGAAATTCCTTAATCCCTTTATTCCTCTTGAATTTCAAAATACAAGTTTTATTTTTTAATAAAAAACTATTTAAATATAGCATAATAGCAAACAGCAATACCTTTGTTCCCACAGTCTGCAATAGTGTAATGTCAGTCATTGGATGTCATTTATAAAGTGCAAAATGTCATCTCACAGAGTTGAGCAACATGAAGGCATGCCTAGTGCAGTACGGAGTAGGACACAGCTGCACCTCATTTTGTGGAGCTTTGCAGAGGGAGATTATGCGCAGTCCGGCAAAATTAGGAGCAGACCAATTTTACTCTGGCAGTTCCCAAAATCGCGTCATAGGCACCACTTAATGCTCTAGGCAAACAAATAGGTGCATTGGAGCAAATTGAACAGCTCTACATGCATGCATGTGTTGTACTTTCAGTAGTCACCTTCACATTTACTGCACTGTACCTATAAGTAACTATTATTCAAGAGCATTTGCAGACGACTGTATTAATATTGTGACATTGTAAATATGAATATAAATAGAGATCCTGTCTAAATAACATTTCCTTACTCACATCCATGGCATGCTCTGCATAACTGATGATTTTATATAACACTATCAATGGAGCCTAGTTCTACCTGCTCAGCAGATGTGAAATGTTAGAAGACTTCAGGCACTCACGTTTGACACATTTTCTGCTTAAATACAAATAATACAATAAAATTACAATCATAAATATAGCACAACTTTTTCCTTCAGTACATTGTTTTTAATTTAATAATTGCTCCTTTCCTGAATGTATGAAATAAGGTTCAATCAGGTTATGTTCTCACCTGAAAAATCTCATTAACATCGCCTTCCTCTCTCAGGCACACAATTGATATCATCCAATTTTAGGTTGAAGGACACATGAGGTGACCCTGATGATATTTGGTACTGGAGGCTACAGTTAGCATATCTTGTCCTCTATCTGGAAGTTCTGCCTCATTGCTCTATGACAGACCCATTAGGAGGCTAATAAATAACAGATGGACCATGGTAAATGTCTCTAGATCCAGTGTCTCTTGCCAGGTTTAATGGAGTTTCATAACACCTCCGGGATTAAAACAAAAAGTATAACTGTAAAATAATACACAATTGGGACATACATTTAAACAGAAAAAGTGTAACATAAATTGTGCTCAGAATGCAAAAGCCACTTCTGATTCCGATGCTCAATGCAATAAAGAGGTTATAGGTATCTCCACTCGAATCATGATGTTACCAATGCATTTCTATATTAACACTTTCCTGAAGTAGGACACTATATTTTGTGGTGCATGTCACAGGTCCTGTCACTTACCTCTCTACTGTCTTTCCAAGTTGTCCCTGCGGTCTTTAGGCTCTGCTGGTTTCAGATCTCTCTGTAAGATGCTGCCCAGTCTGTCTCCACTCCAGAGATCCCTTCAGAATCAGGGTATGGGCGCTGCCATCTTGGATTCGGTGACATGATTCCTCTCGGCCAATCAGGGCATAGCAGCCTCCACTTCAGGTTTCCCTCCAAAACCAGTTTCTGAGAGCTGCCATCTTGGATATGTTCACCTGATCCATCTCAGCAACTCAGATTGCTGCTTCTGCCCAGCTGACCGCAGTCTCTAATCGGGACTCAACAACTACTATAAAAGGACTTCCTGGAGTCCTTACTTGTTGCCAGTGCAACGTTGTTCTTTCAAACGCCTACCTGGTTTCCCAGCAGTTTGTAATCCTTTCTGTTGTTCAAGTTCAGACAGTGCAGTCTGCATTCCGGTTCCAGCATTACCAGTTCTATTCTGTTTCCAGCATTCCAGTTCCAGCATTCCAATTCCATTCCGGGTTCAGCAGTTCAGTTCCTCTCTGGTCTTCTCTGCTAGTCTATCACCAGCTGTACCAGTCCTTTCATCTACATGCAAAGGAATATAATCAGGCCACCCAGCTTTGTGTACGAAGTCACCAGCCTAACTCCAGAGACATAACCCAGTCTGGGTATGGACAGATCCTCAGGCGTGACAGCGCCATACTGCTAATAAACGTTTACAAATGTCACTTCTAGATGAAGGCCCCTGCTAGTCCCCTACCTTTAATGACTGAGTCAGAGTCCTGTATTATGGACAGGAACTTATTGGTTCATATGGGCCCCCTCTAAGTTTAAATGATTCATTTAGTGATTTGCAACTTGATATACTTCCAGGGTTGTATGTGACCTTCAAAAGGACCGCACATTACCCCGGATGTTAGTAATAAATTATAGCAATACAGAAATAGACACAAGTGCTCACATGTACTCCAAAACACCACTCAGACTTCCCCACAATTCCATCTAACCCCCACCTGCCCCAAAATACACCTTAGACACCACATAATGCTCATTCACCCAAAAAATGCCCATATGCCCTTTAGAACTCCATTTACCCAAAGTGCCTCTCAGACTTACCAGTTGCCTTAGAATACCCCTTTGACCGCCAACCCCATGTCTCTCAGATGCCACACAAATCCCTCAAATCCCTGACTAACCCCTTACTGGGATTACCAGTGACCCCCTAATTATCTAATGACGTCCTGCCTAACAAATGTTTACATTGCTTTAATGACGTATGCCCGGAATCAGGCAGCTCTTTCCTGCGGAGGAATGAAGGTAACCATATGGTGCAAACTGCATGTTCCTCCTTCTCTGATCTCAGATGTGCTGCTGGTCCAGTGTGATCTACACACATATTATGTACTTTATGACTAACCAAGCTTCACCCCTAGACCATGGTTTTATCCAGTTGGGGCATGGCTGAAGCTTTAAAAGAGTATGAAGTAGAGTATATTATCTGGATCTGACAGGGCATAATGTAGAGAAAAGGCCTTCAGGGCATAAAGCAGGAAGAGGCTGTATGCCGCAGGTGTAGGCCTTGCTGTCCACATGTAACACTCGGGCCTCCTGTGCCCACCACTGACTTGGTAAACTCTTTGTTAAACTCTTTGCAATGCAGACATTTAGGAAAGGTTTATAACTGTCTTTATTACATGTCACTTTTGTATGTTTGAATGCTTTTGCTACATTAATTGAGGTGCGCCTAGACATTTTCTTTCCCGCAACAGTGAAACTGGGAAGCTAAAAACTGTATTTTTAAAAATATAGGTTGTTTGGGTTCCGGCACCTCTTATTACTGGGAGAAATCAAATTATTTTGTGAAGTTTGATGCTCATAGAATGGGGAAAAATGCAATGACACCAGCTCATTTAAATAATCCTGTCCTGCAAATTGAAATCCCATTTTTCTACTTCTACAATATTCTGAACAACCCAACTCCACCGATCGGAAAATGCCAGCTTTTGCACCTCGACAGACCCATTAAACCTCCCCTGGGTAAAAGTGGGTGACTTCACAAAAGCATTTGCAGTTTTGCACCATAATAAACTACCCCTAGAAGGATAAAAATTATGTTATATAAGGTCATTCCCATTTTAAAAACATTTTTCTAGTTTTGACCACAGCAATCAGGGGGCACCATGTAACTAAATGACAGGGGCAAGACGTATATGCTGAGTCTCACTATTTTACTGTATTGTGCCAACACATTCAGCAGCAGTGCAGATATCACTAGGCTGACCGAGGCGGTTACCAATTAAGAGGTGCCTAAAACACTGAATGACATAATGTCACTCAACCTCACCCTGCCATGTCCCAATACGGAGCACCGGCCGCTGACATGAATGAAAAGCACCCTCCGGCTTCTTACATGTGAAGCTGCTGGCTGCTGTTCATCCATGTCAGTGTTATACTGGGAGCCTGTGATATCACAGCACACAACACCCGCAATGTTCTTCAGAGAGGAAGGAAGATGACTAGCTAGAACCCGGCATAGGAGAAAGCAGGTAAATGGAAGTGGCCCCATCACTGCTTCTCCGGGGCCTATGTGTTCTCTATCCCAGTTAAAAATCAGTTTTGCCCATCCAGAGATGGGCAAAAATGATTAACTTTCCACTGCTTTATAAATTGAGCATTATGCACGGCAAAAACTTACTGTCAGCAATAGCAGTGCTATAGCTGGTGTTAGGCAATAAATGTATAGGGGGAAACGGAAAACAAAAAGCACTCAAGCAAATTGGTGTGCTTGAGTGCTCTCAAGAACACCAATTTTTGACAGTGGTAGAGCTTTTGCCTGTGAGATGGAGCAGTTTGCATGCTGGGCTACATTGACAAGTAAGATCTTGTAATTGTTGTACTGTACTACTTCCATAATGTGATCACATTTCACATGTGTGGTAACCAGCGCTTGGAGTCAGTAAGGTCCAGCCAAATATGCATTTACATGTCCTTACTAGTGATAAAAACATTAGAAAAAGCATAATTTTGATGCATGCTGGTGATGGGTCCAAAAATTTCTGCTTTATACTAAAAAAAATGCTGCTGTACTTTACACTATTTCTGAAGGCGATATATTTTTCAAATATCTTATTTCAACTATAAAAAGTCCTTTTTTCTTAAACTATCCAGAAACAGTTAATTGTTAATCATTTTTACTGAAAGTAGGAAAAAATAGCATCAAAATGCAACCAAAGCTCATCCGGAAACTGGTAACACCAACAACCTTTTTCAGCATTCTCCTGACACTGATTCATCATGTCCTCTGTGTATTTAAATCAGCAGAGTGCAAGTTCTCCTCAGACTTCTACACTCCCGTCTGCATTACACACTGATCTTTCCACAGACATTCAGTAAATGTCAGGCAGGGAGAGAAACGCAGAACGCCTGCAGCTCCGGCACACAGACAGAGCACAGAAAAGAAAGACAGATGATGCCCAGGACCGAAATGAAAACACAACACACATATATCAGGACCATGTTTCCCACTGACTGGTATTTAGGGATGAAAGATTAAGCAGTATAGTCTTCAATGGGGCTGCAGGACAGCTGGAATTACCAAATCTCAAATCTGTTAAACTCTATAAGGAAGGTTGCTGAGTGTTTGCTGCATTTTACTACCCACCCAGAGTCTGAAAAATGGTTCAGGCTGCCCTAGGCGAGTGTATTTCCTCCTCACCAGGCTAACACGCGGTAGGCAAAAACTAGCTCGTACTTAATTTAAACACTGGCTTCCTTCACCCCCTCCCACTAATGTTTACATTCACTTTTAACAACAAATCAATAAAAATCTTCTTTGCTTAAACCTGTCACTATGGGCCTGACTCATAAGTGTAACTTGCAATTAAAAAAGTTGCACATATTCAAAGTAAAGCTGTGTCCAGGTCTGAATCAGTAGCTGATGTGTTCACTTGACAACAGACACACTGGAGGAAGACTCCATATCTATCCATCTCAGACCACTACAAATCATTCTACTGCCTGTGGAAAAGCATTTTCTTTGTGGTTGTCAGGGGGATGTCTTTGTCTTTAATAAAATTGTAATTTTAAAAAATGACGGCAAACCTCAGAGAATCAGCAGCTTGTTGCCGCTTAGTAAATATACCCCAAGGACATCTTCTGTACTTTAGGGTAAAATCCTTTTACTTTCTTTTTTAATTTGTGCTCATACATATGTGTACGTCTGCAAAGAGCATAAAATCTCCCTGTAATCAACAAGTAACAGATCTCAAGATACGTTCCATGTTGACTACAGGTGTATTTTTACTCTGCTCCGCTCTATTATACACAAGACAATGCAGGATGCGCTCAATTCCCTGCAACCTTTATTACCACACACCCACCGGATGTGCAGTGCTATTAGCGCGGGACTGGGTACCCCTAGGGGAAAAACTGCACTTTTTTTTTGTGGACCCCAACTCCCTAGGGAAAGCGTCCGGGCAGGAATGTCATTATGGCACTTTTCAGTGCGCTGGAAGCTGATTTGGACGTGCCTGCACGGTAATAACCTTACTGTGCATTGTCTACATGAATCCATCCATCCATTCCCCACTCCGTTCACTCCCCTAAATCATATGCTGTAGTAAGTATTTTTTTTTACTACTAAATCATTCAGTTCTGACCATGCGCAAATTGATTCTGCGGAAGATACCCAAAAAACCTGCATTTACGTTCTTTAATGACTCAGGTCCAATGTGTACAGACCTCCTTTAAGCATTGCAATGTTTGTCTCTATGACCCATCTCCCTCATTTAATGAGAAGTCCATTTCTATACAATTCTGAGCTATTGCACCTGTCCCCGCCTCCCCCCCTGCAACTGTGTAGTCCTCACCCAGGATCCTCTGTGTTGCCAGAAGCTGAGAGCCAATCGCATTCATCCTGTTCCTTCCTTCAGAGTTTAATGGAAGCACACTCTTTTGAGCTCTATGGCAAAGCACATGATGGACTAACTCATCCTGTGCTCAAGCTCACACTGTTATCAGCTCCTGGCTCTAGGGAATAGGAGCCGTTCCAGGGGAACCCATTTGCTATATGGTGGGTGAAGAGGTGGGAATGCAATTGCTGAAAGTTGTCCAAACCTCTCCTTTTAAAACAACTTTCCCATAGTACTGTTAACTGCTCATTTACCCTCATATTATTATTAAACAACTCTGGGATGTAATAGGAAAAGAGGCTTAGGGCTAGATTTACTAGGCTGCGGGTTTGAAAAAAGTGGGGATGTTGCCTATAGCAACCAAGCAGATTCCAGCTGTCATTTTGTAGAACGTACTAAATAAATGATAGCTAGAATCTGATTGGTTGCTATAGGCAACATCCCCACAAACCCGCAGCTTAGTAAATCTAGCCCTCAGTCTCATTCAAGATATAGGTATGGTAGTTTAATGCCTTAATTACATTGCTATCACACACGTAGAACTGTAACAAACCTGCCTTGTCAACTACCCTTTAGAAAATTTACATATCAGATGCACAAACCTGAAATATTATTTGTTTTATTTTGCTAGATATCTGCTAAAGGTCACTTTCCCCTTGCAATTAAGCACATAAACCCAGACAGGTAATTTATAACCTTGTGACCAGTACACTTATCCCAAGAGGGTTGGGGAAAGTTTATTTTAATAAAGAAATATTTTTCACTGAGTGAATTTAATAGCTTTTTCTTACATGGCACTACAAGTCCCATCACGCCCTGGATGTCAGAGCATGCTGTTGCTTGTAGTTCTAAGAGTCAGCATACCCAAACGGTTTATGACTGCCAGGGCGTTCTGGGATGCCATTTTTTAAAAAAAATAAATAAATAAATATTTATTTAAAGCTTTTTATGTAACACTGCAAGGTCTGCGCCGATGATGGTCATCATCACAGATCTTTGCTCCTGGGGTTGAGCACCATCAGCAGATACACCTCCTGACAAACTTATCTGTGACTTCTCTACTTCTAAGTAACACGTCTTTAATGTGCTTGACCTACGTTTACATTCTGCCTTTCCAAACACAAGGAGACGCAAGGCATATGCAAAAAGTGTAATATGGACAGAGGGAAACCCTTTATCGTGTGCATGGATAGTACGAAGAGGTACTTTTTACACTTAAAAACAAACCTTGGGCCTGATTCATCAAGGCACGCACTCTGAGTGCAACCCACGTTTAGTATTAAATGTACATACTTAGGAATCGTTTACTCCCGAATTCATCACAGTACGGATCTCAAGATACGTGCGCTGTTGAAATTGGAAGACAATCTGCTGTGCTCTACTACACACGATGCTGCAGGATACATCCAATACTATGTGGATTATAAATTCGTCAAAGAATGCACAGAAAAAAATATATTGAATTACATGTTAATAATATAGGCATTAATGATAAAACAGTTTTTAAAAAAAGGTGTTTTTTTTCCATGAAATACATTTATTAGAATGTTGGTAATGTCTACTGAGCATAAAATACATTTTATATAGTTGCTTGTGATTACAACACATGTTATAGCATGCATACAAGACTGTCATCTCTACTGATCACCTGTAGCTGGAGCCAGAGATACAGCAGAGAAACAAGTATTTTTGAGACCTGGATTCGGACATGGCTGCATGCACTTGAGTTTGGCACACCCTTACTGGAAATTGAATACAGCAAAATGCCCCTTCCCTGCCCCGTTCACTACCCAAAATTGTAGGCTGTTGTAAGTGTACTTTGCATTCAGAGACGCAGTGGACAGGGCTGCTTTCATGGACTCATGTCCTGGTTCTGGGCATGCGCAGAAGGATTTTGCATACGAGACATTTAAAATTGGCAGATACATGTCTTGATGAATCAGGCCCCTTGTGTCCAGTTCTAAATGTTCCTCATTGTGATTCATTTAGGTAGGATAGTCAAGTAACTATCTTTTTTAAAGTATTATATGGGAAAAAAAGGTAAAATTAGAATATTTCTACAGAAAGAACACCAGTAAGCTTAGGTTGATGCATTTAAAAATGCATAACACTGATACCTGTCTACGGTAACTCCACAGTGCCGTCCTAAGAGAGGAAATGTAATCACTTTGTGTCTGAGCCCCAAGAAGCGGACAGTCACAACAAAGGGTAAGTGACACACAATGAATGAGGCTACTTTGTGGATGAGGCTACAATTAGACCTGGGGAGGGCTACATTGAGACCTATGGGGGGAGGCTATAATGAGATCTGTGATGGGGGGGCTACAGTGTGACATATGAGGTGGACTACAATGACACCTATGGAGGGGAGGGAGGCTACAATGAGACTTATGTTGGGGGCTACAATGATACCCATGGAGGGGAGGGAGTCTACAATGAGACCTATGCGGTGGGGGGCTTCAATGAGACCTATGGGGTAGGAGACTACAAGGAGACCTATAAGTGGGGCTGCAATGAGAAAGACATGGAGAGGGCAAAGAGAGAGCCAGAGAGAGCTGCAATGAGAGAGGCACGGAGGGGGGCAATTAGAGAGACATGAATGGGACAGCAATGAGAGACAAACAGAGAAGGCTAGAATGAGAGAGACATGGATGAGGCTGCAATGAGAGAGACATGGATGGGGCTGTAATGAGAGAGACATGGATGGGACTGCAATGAGACAGACACAGGAGGGGCTGCAATATGTGAGGCATGGAGGGGGCTCCAATAAGAGAGGCATGACAGGTGAATGAGAGAGACATGCAGGGTAAAATGAGATAGGAGTGTAACAATAACACAGTATTTCTCTCTTGAATGATGACACTATGGCCTTAATTTTTAACAATCGGAGCCCGCCCGCCCTAAGTTCCCCAGGTCCCCAAAAGGTTTAATCCCACTCTGTGCTCCTCCCCGTAGCTGGAGCCCCAACAGATGCTACATGCAGCTATTTTTCCTGGGGGTTCCTCCATTCTTCTCATAGCCCCACTGAAAATCAATGGGCAAAAAGTGGAAGACCAATGACAAGCCACAATCAAGAGATTGCTGCACTTGATTGGTCCTCCCACTCACACCCCCTCTGATGCCTTATTAAAGTGACGCACAGAATTGATTTTTCAGTTCTGCATTCCATGCATGCCATTTTCCCAAGGCTTAGGCTAGGGAAAGGAGCACCTTAGTTACATTGTACAGTAGGTGGTACTGCAGCTTTAAATCACCAGAGCCTGCGAAAATATTACTTGCATTGCTAAAATCCTTATATCTTAACCTGCCGTTGTACTTGAATAAAGGAAGATGATCACTAGAACATCTAAGTACCTCTCAGAGTTTTTGAAGCTGTGATGGTAACAGAAGCAATTTCCTCAGAAAATATTCCTTTCCATCTCCTCACTAAACACGTGACTTTTATCTCAGTTGTGCGTTCATTTATCTCCAGAGAATTTTGTATATTCCCTGCAGAGAGTGGTTTTCAAATGTCGCTCTGTGGGGTCTTAACATTATTAATGGCGGTGAATTAATTGCGTTAGCAGCGTGTTATTTGGAATTGGTATTTATAGTGGAATAAAAAGGAAGCTTTTGCGGCGCAATATATGACAGATAGGGTGCGTCTGATTGATATTCTTAATAACAGCTACTTTACAAACTCCTTCTACTCACACTGACACTGAATGAACTTTAGCGATTATCTGCGACTATTGATGACTGCCTTATTTTTAGAATGTAAAAAAATATTAAAATTATCATATTATTATTAAAATGTATAGCCCCATTCCGTGTTGTAGTGTTTGTGCTGAAGAAGAAATAGAAACAATTTAGTTTTCGGTTGCTACCGTTTAAAATTGGTTGTTAAAGCCATTGTCTTTTATTCTGTATCTATCCAGCCATTATGCAGTCTGCGTTTAGGACTCATTTACACATTTTGACTACCTGGGGTACAGTTTCATCAGAATGATCACATGAAAACACATCAGGAAAGGCAGAAACCTAACGGGTCTGTGTATAAATATATGGCGAGAGGGGTGATTTTATATCGCTGCTTATGGTGGTGATAGAAGATCACCTATCTCCATAATCGATCAATACAATATCGCAGAGACAGCTGCGTAATACGCTGCTGCCTCAGCGATACTGGCATGGAGCGCTAACAGTTAACTTAGCACTTCGCTGGGCCAGTCTGAGCGGATATGCGCTAGCCAGTTCACGCATGCACATAGGAACTGTAAGCCCAAAAATCACAATAATTCACAATGAAAAATGTTTTATTTAAATATTTTCATTGTTCTTCATCTGCTATTGCCATCCTGAGATACCAATAACAGAAGAAGGGTTACGACAGTACTTGTTGAATAGGCTTTCCTCATGCTTTGGGACAAAATATTTTAGCAATATAAGTAGCTTTATGGGGTAAAGATGGCACATTATGTGGAGTGTTTACCTTTTAGTGGGTGGCCACAGCGCCTTTTTACCCATGCTAAATGATTTCAATGGCCGTTTGCATTACATTCAGTGGAAAACCATTTGTGTATCAATGCAAACTTTATATGGGAAACATGCACACAAATACTAATGTATCAGTTATAATGTGACGATCTCTATGTTATCACTTATTTTAAAAATAAATGAGACTCTAGTTGTTAAGGTGGTGTCTAAAAGTTATAGTAAGCAGGCCTTTGGTTTGGAGTGACGTTTTTAATTCTGCCAGCATGTACAGTCCAATTGTGGACCGCAATCATGCAAATAACCTCCTCTAAATAACTTCACAGCGGCACTGCCAAAAGTAGGCATACGCCTGTGTATGTGCACCGTACAACTTAGATTTCATACCCTGATTAAAAGTATTAATGCTCCCTATGTCAAACTGCATTTTCAAAGCAAATTTCATGTGGCCACCACAAGCCACGTTTTCTATTAATACAAATGTGAATGGCTGCAGTACATTAAATTGTGGTACGATCATTTGTATTCTATTTTAGACTAGAGTATCACTGATAGGAAAATCTATATTAATTATTGTTTTATTATTATCGTACATTTGTAAGGCGCCACAGTGCTCCGCAGTGCCGTACAGTAAGGAAAAGGAAAACAGGACTATATAGAACAAGGACATAAAAGGCAGACAAAATAAATGGAGACATGAAAACAAAGGGTATGGAGGACCCTGCTCATTAGAGAGCTTACATTCTAAGTGGAATAGGGCACAGCTGAAACAAGAGTAGCGAGCGTGGCTTAGAGTGGAGATTCTGACAGCTGTAAGGGTGTATTAGTGTGAATAGTATTATCAATGATAAGGTAACATTAAAAAAGAGAGGGGTTTTTAGAGAACATCTAAAGTTTTGAAGGCTGTGGGAAAGCCAGACTGGGCGTGATAGGATATTCCATAAGTGGGGAACAGCACAGGTTACCAGAGACAAAACAAGCGCAGGTCAGAGGTAGATCTAAGAGGGCGGGATGGATAATATTTTGATATGAGATTTTAGATGTAGGGGTAGTGGTGTTGAGGTTTTTGTAGGCAGGGCCGGATTTCCCGCTAGGCACCCTAGGCAACTGCCTAGGGCCCAGCGGTACCCAGAGGGCCCTGTCAGAGCCGACGGTGAGCGGGGTAGGCGAGGCAGAGGGGCGCTCCCCACCGCCTGCCATCCCCCTCTGTCATAGCCGGATTAAGGGGGGGGCACAGGGGGCACGTGCCCCGGGCCCCCCTATCTCTGAGGGGCCCCCGCAGCCAGTATGACTTCTTCTACTGTCAGTTGACAGCAACTGACAGAAAGCGCACCAGACATCGCTATCTCCGCCGGCGGGGGGGGCCCCCCGCCGCCCGCATTGCCTCTGTAGCTGCCCAGCTGTCAGTTGCTGTCTGACAGCAACTGACAGAAACTGCACCAGATATCCCTCGCTCCGCCGGCGGGGGGGGGGGCCCTACCGCCCCCCGCATTGCCTCTTTAGCTGCCCAGCTGTCAGTTGCTGTCTGACAGCAACTGACAGAAACTGCACCAGATATCCCTCGCTCCGCCGGCGGGGGGGGCCCCCTGCCGCCCGCATTGCCTCTGTAGCTGCCCAGCTGTCAGTTGCTGTCTGACACAACTGACAGAAACTGCACCAGACATCCCTCTCTCCGCCGGCGGGGGGAGGGAGGGGGGGGGGCCCGCCGCCCGCATTGCCTCTGTAGCTGCCCAGCTGACAGAATCGCGGCCATCTGACACCCGACGCATGCGCAATGTACCCACTCTTTTCTTAGCAGCACTGCGGCTGCTGTAATACCTAAAATGGCCAAAATGGAGCTGCTGCGCATGTGCAGATGCAGCAGCTCCTCCTCTGCATGAAGACTTGAGAGAGACAGTAGGTAAGTGACCAAATAATTATACTAAAACTAAATATATATAGAAAACCCTTAATAACATGGGTATATCTTGACTAAATATGTAAACTGTAGCCACCTATAACAGTAAGAGTACTATATATATATATATATATATATATATATATATACTGGCTACATTTTACATATTTAATCAAGCAATCAAGTCACCATGCTATGAGGGGGTCTTCTTAAATATGATTTTTTGTTTTATCAGTAGTGTTTCAATAAATATACATTAAACATTGAGATTAGGCTGCTAGAGCAAATTAAGTGGCAAATTATATTTTATTAATCATTAGTAAAGTAATTACTGAAGCTGTATAGTTATATTAAAGTTTGAAAAAAATTGTAATACATTATGTATAATTTATATATATATATATATATATATATATATATATATATATACACACATATTTATGTCATCTAATTAAAGCTTTAATATAAGTGGCAGACTTCGATAATAATAATAAAACAGATGGTCCTGCATGATTATTACACATATGTATACATAAACTTATTTTTATATATATATATATATATATATATATATATATATATATATAGACATATATAGTCAAAATTGGTGTTACGTTAACATTTTCATGTTAGTTTAAATATGCGGTATCATTGCTATTTTTAATGTGCATTATAAATTGTATTTTTAAAGTGCGTTATCAGTGCTAGTTTTAGCGTGCGGCATCATTAGTAGTTTTAGCGTGCGGTATCATTGGTAGTTTTAGCGTGCGGTATCATTGGTAGTTTTAGTTTGCGGTATCATTGGTAGTTTTAGCGTGCGGTATCTTTGGTAGTTTTAGCGTGCGGTATCATTGGTAGTTTTAGTGTGCGTTATCAATGGTATTTTTAATGTGCAGTTCCAATGCTAGTTTTAATGTGCGGTGTCAACACCCATTTTAATGTTGCCTTTTGATGATTGTTTTAATGTACAGTATTTTAGTTTGTGTAAGCAATGATTTGTCTTGTGCAGACAACATAGGCGAGCCCTCGGGGAGTCATACTGTGGACTGTAGGTGATGTAGGTGTGTCAATGCTTATAGCCTTATACCCAATGGCGTTATTTTACATGCTTTTTATACAGAGGTGCCTGTACATTTTACAAGTACCTGTACTAATATATATATATATATATATATAAAATTACATCCAGCCATCATATGTTCAAATCTTTGTGGATCTAACTAGCTTTCCAGAAGGAGATTATTGGATCGGAGTAGAGGCAGGCAGCTGTAAGTAGTTTTAACATATATATATACATATGTATTTGTGTTCTAATATATGTGTATATATATATATATATATATATATATATAATATATATTCTACAGTGGTGGTAGTGCGGGTATATATGTTGAGGGTGATAGGAAACAGCAACGGAGGGGCAAAAGAATGAAGGAGGGGGCAGTGAGAGGATGCAGAGGGGCACAGAGGGTGTGGATGCAGAGGGGCACAGAGTGTGTGGATGCAGAGGGGCACAGAGGGTGTGGAGATGATGCAGAGGGGCACAGAGGGTGTGGATATGATGCAGAGGGCCACAGAGGGTGTGGATATGATGCAGAGGGGCACAGAGGGTGTGGATGCAGAGGGGCACAGAGGGTGTGGAGATGATGCAGAGGGGCACAGAGGGTGTGGATATGATGCAGAGGGGCACAGAGGGTGTGGATGCAGAGGGGCACAGAGGGTGTGGAGATGATGCAGAGGGGCACAGAGGGTGTGGAGATGATGCAGAGGGGCACAGAGGGTGTGGAGATGATGCAGAGGGGCACAGAGGGTGTGGATATGATGCAGAGGGGCACAGAGGGTGTGGAGATGATGCAGGGGCACAGAGTGTGTGTATGCAGAGGGGCACAGAGTGTATGGAGATGATGCAGGGGCACAGAGTGTGTGGAGATGATGCAGGGGCACAGAGTGTGTGGAGATGATGCAGGGGCACAGAGTATGGAGATGATGCAGGGGAGGGCACAGAGTGAGTTAGCTGTAAATTATTCTTTGACAGAAATATAATAGAAAAAAAAAATATAAAAATATTATTTTCCCTTGGATTTATGTGTATTATTTTTGCAAACAACTTACTAAGTATGTTCGTCCTGACCTAAATACTTATTACATTATTTTGACCCAACTACTTATAAAAAACGGGACTGCTAGGTAATTATTTTGGATGGGTGCCTTGAAAAAATTATGGAGACTCTAAAGGGTGCCGCAAACTTGAAAAGTTTGGGAACCACTGCCTTAATTTTAGATCTTAGGGGCCTCCCTGTCTGAAGTGCCCCGGGCCCCCCAAAGCCTTAATCCAGCTCTGCCCTCTGTCCGCCGGCATAATGCTGAAAATAAAGATGGAACAGGAAAAAAAAAAAAAAGAAGTCAGCTGACCGTCGGGACCCAGAAGTCTCCACGTCGGGTGTGATGATGTCACTCCCGACGTGATTTTCAGTAAGAAGTCGGCAAGGAGCAGTGGCTGAGCAGAGAGGAGGAGCAGCGGCAGTGCGACATCGGACAAAGAAGTAATAGCTGAATAGAAGGTAAGTTAACTAACGGAGGGGCCATGTCAGAGAAATTTGAAACAGGTATCAGAGGGGCATGAGGGGGCATGATGGCAATAATAAGTATCAGAGGGGCATGAGGGGGCATGATGGCAATAATAAGTATCAGAGGGGCATGATGGCAATAATAAGTATCAGAGGGGCATGAGGGGGCATGATGGCAATAATAAGTATCAGAGAGGCATGAGGGGTCATGATGGCAATAATAAGTATCAGAGGGGCATGATGGCAATAATAAGTAGCAGAGGGGCATGATGGCAATAATAAGTATCAGAGGGGCATGAGGGGACATGATGGCAATAATAAGTAGCAGAGGGGCATGATGATGGCAATAATAAGTAGCAGAGGGGCATGATTATGGCAATAATAAGTAGCAGAGGGGCATGAGGGGCATGATGATGGCAATAATAAGTAGCAGAGGGGCATGATGATGGCATAATGGCAACAATATGTAGCAGAGGGGCATGATGACAGAAATGTGGAACAGGCCATGTGAGGGGAAATAAACAAGGGGAGCAAAAATATGGAGGGCACAGTGTGATGGTGAAGGTGGACAGTGTGATGATTAAAGGGCAAAAGCATGATGGAGGGGCACAGTGTGTTGATGAAGGGAGTACAGTGTACTAAAGGGGAAACAGTGTGAAGGAGGAGCAAAAGTGATCAAAGTGATGAAGTAGGGGACATTTTTTTCTCTTCTGTACTTCAACTTATTTGCCCAAATACATTTTTTGTAGGAGGGAGCTGTGAGAGCTTACACAGGCCCAGTGTGCTTGGTCTGGGCGTGCAGGGACTGAAGTGACATCATACAGAGGATCAAGGTACAGTGCGCAGAGTTGAACCAATAATATCAACCTGCAGGGACTGAAATAACCTTTCTTTTCATCAGCAATTATTGTAAAAATCCTATTATTAAAATGTAATTTTCTCTATTGTAATAATGTGCACTCTTCAGTCTGTGACAGAAGCTCTGGGCAAGTGGTAAATAGCAGGTACATAAGTCCCAGATTCCTGTCGGTTGTACTTTAAAACAGACTGATCAAGAGATGGGAGGTGTCTGTGAAAAGGCAGCTGGGATATGCATCCAGTGTCTTAGACCCGGGGAAGAGATGAGCTGCCTCCTCAGACACTCTGCTGCAGTGAGCAATAATAAGTTGTAGTTCTGAAAAAGGGTCTTGCTAAATGTATTGTTTAGTAGCCAGACGGCTAGGATTTTGATTATATTCTGTTTTGTTTACAAGCTGGTGAATAAACTGTCTGTGGTTGTTATGGTGAAACGTCTGGACTTGTGTGGTTTACTGCTGCTGCTCACCCAGGAGATAGTACCTATTCCCCTAATTACACTACAAGTCTTTATATAGTGCGAAATCATGGGTGGAGCATGTCTCTGATATCAGACGTTTAAAGTTAATTTATTTTATTTAACAGCAAAAATCGGAATAGAAGATTGTTTGCAGTATGTTTTATGTTAAGTGTATAGTTACAAAAAAAAGTTTGGGGTAAGAATTCTTAGCATTTAAAGCTATATATAACATTATTTGCACTCTGTTTTATGTAAGGATTTAATTAAAAGTTAATATTTATTGGTATAACATTGTCTGCACTATCTTTTCTAGAACCTATTAAAAGTTAATATTGTTTCACGGGGGGGGGGGGCACCAAACCAGTATCTTGCCTAGGGCTCTATGAGGTCTAAATCCGGCTCTGTTTGTAGGTAAGGGTGAGTAATTTGAATTGGATTCTTGAGAGCACAGGGAACCAGTGTCGGGTTTTGCAGATGTGGAGCAGTGAGCGAGGAAGAAAGGAAGAATTTAGGATTGAAGTGTGGATATATTGGTTTTGGGAATGCCAGATAGTAAGAGACTGCAGAAGTCAAGACAGGAGATGATGAGAGAATGAATATGAGTTTTGGTAGCATGTTGAGTAAGAAAAGGGCGTATTTTGGCAATATTTTTAAGGTGGAATCGAGAGGACTGGGAGAGAGTCTGGATGTATTATTGTACACTGTTGTAAGTGGGGGACATCTACAATACTAAACAATAGCACAAAAGCTGTTATTCGCCTTGTGTGATATCATAAGACAGCTTATGCTCCTTCTGTGTCAGGTTTTATGCTACTGTGCATGAAATGAGGACTACATAGTTTACACTGATGACAATCTGTTCCCAATTGTACTATGAACTCACCCATATAAGTGTAAAAGCTTGCAAGATATTAAAATGAGCAACAGGGTGTAAAAATGTATCCACAATTTTGCTGAGCATCTAGAGCTTTTTTGCCAGGCAAACAATCAAAATTTAACATCCCCTCAAAGGTCAATCCTCTGCTATTTTCCATGGTATGTCACTTGACCAACCTATGTGTACAATACGTGCCCACATTAAAGTGCTGGCACTCAATGGGCCTGATTCACCAAGGAAAGGAAAGAAAAAAAATACTAACTTTTTACCTTGGCAAAGCCATGTTGCATTGGAGGGAGAGATACATATTTAATGTGGTGATGTGGAAGCCAACCTGATTGACACAATATTGACTCTTTATGGTTAATAAGGTTTCCATTAAGCAATACAATATTCTTATGTTTTATATGTCCAATTCTGTTCTTTTCAGAATTTAGCTGGAAGGAGTCAAAGTTTGACATGGTTTGAGCAGATATATTCTTAGTGCAAAAGGACAATCTTATTTACCTATAAGTTTAAAGAACAATGAGAAAGGTCAAGCTAAATAAAGTGAAGTGAAATTTGCGTTCCCAACAATTATAACAAAGTTGGTTTATGTGATTTCCTTATCTCAAGGTAGACAATGTTCAATAGAAACTTCTTTATCACATTAGCAAACTGTAAATAAAATTATAGATCTTTACATTGTCTAACAGATGCTGTTAAAATGTATAAAAGCATGTAATTGTGTGCACCATGACACACCTCTCTCTGCTTGAGACGAGGTGTCCACATCTAATGTGAAAGGAATAAAGACTTCATACTTACTTCAGAAGACTTTGAAAATACTTTTTGCTTTATTAGTGGTGACAGACTTATATTTGGGGTAGGGCATGTCCAATATCAACTTTAAAATTTAGTGTAAAAATGAAGCTATCATGTATTTGTGTGCTACATGACAAAATAGTCAGTATTTAATTTATGTGCAAAGTAATAAACTAGTGTGCACCCCTTGCATTGTAACATGGTTTTGTCTAAAACCAAAATTGTTCCTTTTTTTGCGTTGCTCTATTTAATGAATCAGGCCCATCTATTTAAGAATTCAAAGGATACAAATATGACTAGTGAAACAAAAACAGCTCTGATTTCCACTTTGTTCAATTAGATATTTAATGCAATAATGAGGGTCAAGGCATAACAATTCCATAGGTGTAAGTAGGCCGATTCTTGACAGGATTTTTTTACATTTTCAGCATTACACAAATAACACACTGCAGTACACATCGCAGTACCCAAAGAGCAATGGATGAACAGACTTTAACAAAGTAAATGCCATATGTATTGCTCGTTAGAGCATGAACAAAGTGCTGGAAATGAGCAGCTGAAGAAGCTGAAGCACAAAAAAAACAGATATGTTCTGTGCAATCCAATTGAAAATAACCCCCATAAATTGATTTATTTTTTTTATGTAGGCAAGACTGGAGGTAATGAGTATGAGAGGCCTGGTGACAGAAGTCTGAGACAAGTGATCTCACGTGTGGCCCCTGACTCTCCAAAGTGCTAGACATTATTTATTTAGTTTTTTCATTTTGCTTAAATAAAGATGAGAAACAAAAAATACAATTTAAATGTTATTAATATTTCACCAGCAATTGATTGGAGACCTCCACTGAGGTGTAATAGATTTCTAATACTGTTATTGTGAGCCACCAGCACTGTGGATCCTCACTAGGGTGATTGTAAACCACCTGACAACATCAGCCATACCGAGGGCCTGATTCATTAAGGGACACATACTAAACGTAATGGGCCTCATTCATTATTTTTGTTATTATTATTATTCATTTTTATTTATAGGGCGCCACTAGGTATCCGTAGCGCCGTACAGGGACAGACAGAAACATGATACAGGGTGAGACAGCACGGTACAGTTAACAAAAAGCACAGTAACTCAGAAGCTCAATGTACAGCTAGATGAGAGGTGAGAGCCCCCAGCGGGGTAGAGAGGGGGGTAGAAGGGCAGGAGGACCTCACGGAAGAGACATGGAGCTGGAGAGCAGAGTTAAGGTGGTGGAGAACAGAAGGAGAGGAGGCCCTGCTCGAAGTAGCGTACAATCTAAACGGAGGGTAGGACGGACAGAGACGCAATGGTGGGAGGAGGGAATGGGGAGAACGGAGGCAGAGACGGAGAGGGGGGAGAGGATAATGAAAAGGAGGGAGGCAAGAGGGGGACAGAAGTGGGAGGGGGGTAGGGGAGACTGGGAGGAGGTCAATTAGGTCAACTAGGTCAATTAGGTGGGGGACTGGAGGGCTTTAAGGAAGAGGTGGGTTTTTAAGGCCCGTTTGAAGCTGGACAAGTTGGGGGAAGTTCTGATGGAGCGGGGGAGCTGGATCCAGTGGAGGGACACATACTAAACGTAATGGGCCTCATTCATTAAGGGACACATACTAAACGTAATGGGCCTGATTCATTAAGGGACACATGCTAAACGTAATGGGCCTGATTCATTAAGGGACACATGCTAAACGTAATGGGCCTGATTCATTAAGGGACACGTACTAAACATAATGGACCTGATTCATTAAGGAAAGGAAAGCAAAAAATGAGTAACTTTGAACCTTGGTAAAACCATGTTACGATGTAAGGGGTGCAAATTAGTTTATTATTTTGGACATAAGGAAAATGCTGGCTGTTTTTTCATGTAACACACAAACACTTGATAGCTTTATTTTTACACTGAAATCTAAAGTTGATCTAGGACATGCCCCACCCCAATTATAAATCTGTGCCCACATTTTAAATTTACCTCCCCCTCCAATGCAACATGGTTTTGCAAGGTATTAATTTTTTTCCTTTCCTTTCCTTATTGAATCCGACCCAAAGTGTGTTTATTTAAAAACACACATAAATTGGGTATATGCACGTTCAAATTCGATGAGGAGCGGATGTGAAGATACGTGCGCTGATGAATTCGGTTGCAGATCTGCTCTTTTCTACTAAACTGCAGGATACTGTCAATATATGTGGCATATAAACTCACAAAAGAACACACAGAAAAGAAAAAAAACCTATTCAATTACTGTCACCTGCTAATAATGTAGGCATTAATGATAAAACATTAAAAAATAAAAAAAGGTTATTTGTATTTTTTGGACCTATGAAAACATTTATTAGGAGGTTTGGCTACATGTACATAAAATACATTTTTACAGTTGCCCCTGATTGCAAGCACGAGTCATAGCATGCAAAC
The DNA here is from genome assembly GCF_038048845.1 of Mixophyes fleayi. Lineage (NCBI taxonomy): Eukaryota > Metazoa > Chordata > Amphibia > Anura > Limnodynastidae > Mixophyes > Mixophyes fleayi. The sequence continues at coordinate 130,005,834 of NC_134405.1, forward strand.
ACAGCACTTAGACTACACCTACAGCTGGAGCAACAGATATGGCTGAAGTATCTGAGAGATGTCCAGAGCTCCAATCAGACACTGCAGCATAAGCTCAAGTTTGGCACGTCTTTATTGTGTGTTACTGCGTCTTTGGCGTATGGTACGGATCTCTGCATGCACAGAATAATTTTGTGGATTATACTCAGAAAATCGCTGTTTACATCCCTTATTGAATCAGGCCCCATATCTGCTCTTGGTGATGTCCTACATAATGTCAGACAGGGATTACCAGCTGGGGTGATGCTATGTTCCCATGACCAGGCCAGCACACTAGGCACAGGCAGCCACCTTGTAGGCTAAACTAATATTCATGAGAATGTGGCCTAATTACTGAGAACCAATACCTCATGAGTATTGTTTAGGGGGTGTCTCAGTAATGTCACTGGTTCCTGTCTGTACAGCCGACAGAATGGATGCCTCCAGTTATTGTGTGTAAATGGCAAGTCTACTTTCATGATAGCCACCAGTATTACTGTAAAAACATATTGTATGTACAGTATTCCTATGAACATCCTGATTTATGTACTTAATGTAAAAAAAATTACTTTTTTTACAAAAAAAAAAAAAAAACCACCTATTTTTATCAATATTTATAGTATTGTGAGTTGTTAATTTCTTTTATAGATTTTTTGTTTGAAATGCATTCTGATGGGACTTTATATTGCACAAGTGTTTTGTCTGTTATCATAAGTACCATATAGCCAGAGCATAATTATACACAAATTTAAATGGAATCGTAACTTGAGATCCGCTTGGGTTTGAATACGGTCTGAACTAAGCTCAATTCTAGGGTTCTTTTTTAAACACAAGTTGCGCACAGGTTGCGTCCGAACATGAATCACCTATGTGAGAAAGCCAGTTATACCAGATGCATTGTTTCTTACAGTTTAGCGATAACATATGTAATATATTTCTCAATTTACAGTTGCATAAACCCCTAATATAAAAAAGATAATTCCTTAAGCACATTTGGTTTACATTCCCATTTCATCCTAATTTCTTTTCCAAGTCTACTGTTAGACAAGATCTGAAATGCAGATACAACCATTTCTGTGAAAAAAACACCCAGAAGTTAAATGGTTAATCCTCATGCATGCAAAATTGACTTTACATTATCTAAACTGATAGGACTGACCTAATCCTGTCTGGGCTTTTCATATCACACATGCAGCAAAGAAGCAGGTAGAGAACTAGAAATGGTTCTACAGGAAGCAGATTAGAGGAGAAAAGGAAGATGGTATGAATGTCATGAAAGACACTACAATGACTCCGAATGACAATCAACTTGGGGGTAAACATCTGAAAACACACCAAAATAATAGCTTCAGGTACATAACACATAGTAATACTACCAGGTTTATTACAGGATCAGTGGCATTCTACTTGTGAATGTGCAACAATAACAGATGCCTTAATAAAGGTCATTTACGACCAGATGGCACAGTGCCAGTTCGCATGTCACTTAGCATGTTTGGGTTTGCATGCTTGTATCTACTGGGTTGCAACTCATTGAGCAATACATTTGACTCCTTACTCTGACTTATGTGATCTGGTCCATCAAACCTAGTTACACAATGCATCATTTCCCCTAATAAATTGATCTTTTTACAATATCTTCTAATGTAGTTCTTATTCAATCCTCATTAAAGTGTTAAATTATAAATAAGAGAATTAGTACATTGAAGATGTCTTTGTTTTAAGTGTTCCATCTGTGTAATTTAAATGATGAAATACATTGGTATGTTAGCACCTTAAACTTGGCCTGATTAAGGGTTTTGGCCACCCTAGGCTCATAGACCCGTAGCGCCCCCCCCCCCCCCTCCCCCCCCCCAAAAAAAAAGAAATCTCATTAAAGGAAAATTCAGGAGTACATTTACAAACCCTCAATGATTAGGCTCTTTAGAGAGCATCCTCATGAACGTCACATAATGCAGAGATCATATATCCCCCATAAGCGGCCAATTCATGACCCCCAGCCATTTCATCACACCGCAGTGGCCAATTTATGACTGTCCCCCTCAGAACACACTCTGTCCCCCTTTCTGCACGCTGTTCCCCTCAAAATACACTCTGACCCACCTTTCTGCTTAAACACACACTCTGTCCCCCCTTTCTGCATAAACACACACTCTGTCCCCCCTTTCTGCATAAACACACACTCTGTCCCCCCTTTCTGCTTAAACACACATCTACTTACCTGTCTTCTCTTCCGTCGGCAATCAGCTCTTCTTACTGCAGATCCTCACTGACACAGTCGGGAAATGTTGATGACATCACGCCTGACAGCCAGTGAGGAGGGAGGAGAGGGAGGGGAAGGTGGGGAGCTGAGGAGTGGGTAGGAGGAGAGGGGAGGAGGGAGCTACAGTGTGGAAGAGGGGCGCCTCCGAGTGCACAATATCAGTAGTAAAATTTCTAAAATGCTGACGGCGCTGCGCCCCCCCCCCTGGTCATAGCGCCCCAGGCTGCAGCCTGATCAGCCTATTGGTTGATCAGGCCCTGATCTTAAAGTATAGCTTGTGTGCTTGGGTTGGGAAACAGGACTCTGGTAACATTTACTCCAAGGTGGTCTTAAGATGTTGTACTTCTACACAAATAAAAAGGTATGTGATGCACGTAAAATTGGGAACACCTTCAAATCTGCTCCATCTCCACTATTTGTGCTTCATTTTATGAAGACAAATTAGCTCACACAGGGCTAGTCAATATATTGAGAGTCGGTCTAGGGCAGGGGTAGGCAACCTGCGGCTCTCCAGATGTTGTGAAACTACAAATCCCAGCATGCCTTGCCACCTATCTGCTGTTTATCTACTGGCAAAGCATGCTGGGACTTGTAGTTTCACAACACCTGGAGAGCCGCAGGTTGCCTACCCCTGGTCTAGGGGGATGTAGCTGCTGTTTTCTTCATAAGTGATTTTCTTATATAGTGATAAAGTGATGAGAAATGACAGTTTGAGAGTTGAAGAAACAATATCCGTGTACCACAAGAAATGGTCTTCATCTACTACATCCAGAAACAGCAGTCACCATCTCACTGCCCTGGACAAAGTAACTTGCTCTTTATAATTCTCACTTCTTTTTTTGTTTATTTGGCTTGGTCATTTTCCACTCATTCTCAAACCCCTATCAATTTCCACATTGTGTCACAACATGTCTTTCTTACTTTCCCTCTATGCAATAATCCTAACAATTGCAGCATCCTTGTGCTACCTGCCTCACTGCTTTATCCATATTGCCCCAACACTACTCGGTTCCTCTAATTAACCCTCATGTACTTTTGTACCGTTCTCGCTCCTTCATTGCAATAACCTGAGGGCACAAAGTAAGAGCTTTCAGATCTTACAATCATTCCTTCTACTTCTAGCAGCTGGGGATCAGTCACAGACACATATCTCACACACAATCAGACGCCGCCTCACCTGCAGTCCCCACACCTACAGGCCTGAAAGAAGATGGGGTTAGTGGGGTTTCTCCTCTGTGCACTTTACCAACATTTCCATCACTTATGTTCCCATCTTTTGCAATATGGACTATGTGGATTTTTAGCCTCTCATGTATGCTGTGATCTATGGCCCCCTTGGATCACCACAATTCTTTTAACATTTCTCAGCCTGGCTCCCTAATTTCTTATCCTCAGATATCATCACCATCTTCTAGTGTAATTTCACATCTTTATCTTTTGTTTCATGTCATTGTATATAATGTAATGGTTTATGTCATAATCCCCTCAATATACAGTACTACTAATAATAATAATAATAACTTCAACATCCCAATTCATTCTACACATTCTCCTTCTGCTTCCAAATTACTTTCTCTAACTTTCTCTCGTGGCCTCCCCCATTGGAACGACTCTTCTACTCATAGTGATGGCCATTGCCTTAATCTTGTTTTCTCCCAATTTGTCCAGTCTCTGATTTCTTTAACATTAGTTTCCCTATCTCAGACTATCACCAGATGACCTGCAGTGTCAACTACTACACTTTAAACTCTTTACACTCTAACATTACCAAGCATCTGCATAGCTGCAGAAATCCCAGTTCTATTAATTTTCAACAACTTTCTACTTCTCTGCAACAAAGTCTCTTGCAATTTTGAATTTCTCCTTTCCTGATGTGGCAAATTATTCTAGGAGCAAACACAGGATTTCCAGAACGGGGGTTTCCATGCCACGCTCACAGAGTGGCCATGACCAGCATACAAGGGGTGTGGCCATCATTTGAGGCAGTGCTAGGCTGCTCTCCAGCTCTTCCATCGCCTTCAACTAAACAAGTAATAATGCTTGCACTACTCTTATGTGCATCCAGTTCACCTTTTAACAAGAAGGGTACAGTGTGAAGCGGGACATACCACTCAAGGTTCTTGCAGTGCAGACAATATCCTGAGAGAGACAGTACCAAAAATTTGGGACTGTTCCACCAGAATCAAGACTACCCACTACAATAAATAGACATATTTCCCCCAGAATTAATAAATATACATATTTTCTCCTAACATGCCCTGACATTAAATTTATTCACATTTAATAAATAGACCTATTTCTCCCCAAATAGCCCCAATATTAAAGTAATAGCATTCAGAACTAATAGATGTACATATTTTCTCCCAACATGTTCTGACATTAAATTAACAGTACTCACATTTAATAAATACACCTATTTTCCCCCCAAACAGCCCTTATACTTAATAATAAAATAATAATAAATTAATAAAAATTATTAATAAGTTAATAAAAAAATTAATATTCACATTTAATAATTAAATCTACCCCCCCCCCCCCTCAAACTGCCCCAACGTTAAATAATTCATATTCACATTAAATAAAAAGCCCTCCTTTTCTTCAAATATGTGTGTGCCCCATGTGTGCTTGGAGTGGATATCAGAGGAGGAGAGAGTGTCAGGCACATACAGTAGAAAAGGGAGGGGAGGAACAGATCTGTAGAGAAGTAAACTGGCTGGTCCTGAGGGAGGGAACAGCCTGTTAATCAGTACCAGCCAGTGGGGTGGTTTTCGGGGAACAGTTGAGCACATGGTTGCCAACTCCCGGAACACTGGGAAATCTCCCGGACTCCCGGGAGAGTACTCTAAAATCCCGAATTTCGCGGCGGAGCAGTGATTGAAAACTGCGCATGCGCCGATGACGACAGCGGCGCCGATGACGTCATCGGCGTGATGACGCGACGCGCGGCCTCTCCCCCAGAACACCCCGGCCATTGCGGAGCATGCCCATGCCCTCTGGATAAAATATATACAGCTGGAGAGTGGAGACCAGTAAGTGAGGACTCGGAGCTCGGAGGCATATATAACAAAGCCAACAGGTAATTACCATCTAATACTGCTTTCCAACAAGACAGCTTGCAGAAAAATTTTGATTAATGTTTTATAGTGCTTCAAACTTACAGCTGAGTTACCTGGACCATATACGGAGGTGGCAGATAGCTCAGTTGTAAATTTGAAGCACTATAAAACATTAATCAATATTTTTCTGCAAGCTGTCTTGTTTGATGATTTATTTTAAAGGAATTAATAATACTTTTTAATGGGGTAGGAATGCTTATTGTAGTTAGGGGGCCGAGAGGGATGAGAGGGGCCTTTATTATAGATAGAGGAGAGTGAGAGGGGCCTTTATTACACTGAGGGGGGAGAGAGACTTTTTTTTTTTTTTGAGAGATAGTGGCCTTTATTACAGTGAGGGGAGAGAGAGGGGGGCCTTTATTACAGAGAGGGGGGGAGAGAGAGGGGCCTTTATTATAGATAGGGAAGAGAGGCGGGGCCTTTATTATACAGAGGAGAGAGAGGGGCCTTTATTTCAGAGGTGGGAGAGACAGAGGGGCCTTAATTACAGAAGGGGGGTCTTTATTGCAGAGAGAGGGGGAGAGACATAAGGGGGGGCAGTTTTATTATAGACATGGGAGTATGATAAATTGGGGAGAAAGTGAGAGACCTTAAGTACAGCGAAGAGAAACGGAGAGATTGGCTTTTGTTACAGTGAAGGGAGAGCGAGCAGTGACTTTATCACATAGGGAGGGGGCCTTTATTGCAGAAATCATAGAGAGAAATAGAGATGGGCCTTTATTACAGAGAGGACCACACCCCCTGGGGTGGAGCTGGCCATGCCCAGTGGGCGGAACTGGTCACGCCCACAATGGTTTTTACAATCTCCCTGAAATGAATTTTCAAAAGTTGGCAAGTATGGTTGAGCACCTGTATTCACACCTTAATATTAAACCTTTGATCAGGTGTCTCCAGCTATTCTTTCTTCTGGTAGATGCTGTTAGTTGCAGGACACATTTTAGGCCAGTAGACAGATATGATTTTCTACAAGCAAATAAAAAGCTGAAACTCTGCATAAGTGCTTTGAAAACTGTGCAGATATCTGAATACTGAAGAGCAATGTCACCTGCAAAGTGCAGATTAGTTGCAGTTCTCAGTAATGGTAATATCACTGCTACCCTATGGCCACACAAGTGCTTCTGCCCTCTGCCTAATTACAAATCTTTTACTCCCTTTCCAATTAACTAAACGTCAGCATTTGTTCACCAACATCATTGTGCTACCCAGTCTAATTTGCTGCCAACTCAGTAATAATTTGCTGATAACAAAATATCACAATTTAAGATGTTTTTTCAGGACTGGATATAAAGGAATTGTAATTAAATTAACCCACTACCAGTAACTCATTACAGCCCAACAGTTCAACAGAAATGTCTCTAAAACATAACTGGTTGTGCTTGGTCCCTCATTATCTTGTAGTATTTCGGAACTCAAAACAGAGAATGGCAAAATAGATCGGTGTCAACTCCTAAAGATAATATCAAGGAAATGCAAAAAAATAAAATAAAAAACACTTGGGCTACAGTTTTATTACTGGCTATAACAAACAGTACAGCATGACTACACATATAGGGGATAAGCCCAAATTTACACACGAAAGCTAATAACTATAAAAATAAATCTGTCCCCTTCACAAATAAAAGATAGGGACACATGAATGGAATAAAATGCTTAAGTAGTTTGTTTAGGAATACACAAATGCCAATATTATTTATGCCCAACACAATTATATTTTATAGAAATCTATCTGATAATAAGCTTATTAGTTCATACTAATATACACATTGTTAGGGTTCTAAGCATGAATTTCAGAGAGATTGATAATGTAAGAGCAAAGTGTCTTTATTAGGCAGAGAATAGTGCAGTAAATGGTAATGACAACACAGTTCAAGGCAGCAGATACAACAGCAGGACTGGCAATATAGCTGAATAACTCCAGAAGTTACAATTGGTAAAACAGTTTGTAGAAGCAGTACTGAGTAGCCGGAGAGCAGACCTAGCTCAGAGACCGGGCAATCAGAGAATACTGAAGGCACAGGTTGTACCATAGTGTTAGAATCCATGGTAGACTCAGTAGGCACGAGTCACTGGATGAGTCACAGATGGCAGGATAACTGGTTTACTGAGGAGGCACAAGGCACCGGATCGATCCTTGGGTGTTAGGATAGAGGAGGGTCAAACAAGCCAAAGTGTCAAAGGCCAGGAGAGCAATGAAAGTACCAGGGAATAAACTGCAGCGTAGTCAAGAACAGAGCCTGGGTCTGAGACAGGAGATAAGCAGTGTGGCCAAGAAACAAGCAGGGGTCAATACCAGGACACAGGATACTCTGGAGAATCAGCAACAGCAGGCAAAATACAGGATGTACCACAGTGTAAGGATACCTGGTAGACTCAGGAGGCACCTCTGGTGGTAGAGGGGTATAATAGGCCAGGTTCTCATAATGTGAAATGAAATTAGGATTGATCAAGTCATAGTTCAGAATTGGGCATGTGGCTGAAAAGTCCTCATCTATTGACGGAAAGGGTTTGGAAACTGTGCCCAATGGATTCTGAAACCCAGAAGCCCCTCTCCTCTTCTTCTTTTTATAATTCTTTTTATGACTCTTAGAGGGTTGCTCGAAATAGATCAAACATAATGGTAACTTCAAGCTTGGGGTAACTGGGGATAAAGAAGATGGCATAGGGGAAGCACTGGAACTCAGATTGGCAAGTGATGGAACAAATTCTTCTAGCACAACATTAAAAAGTTGTAAATTTGAGAGAATAGGTTTCTGTTTCAATAAAGGGACTAGTGCCCATTCCAAAGTGTTCTCTCTAAAGTTGGACAATAAAAAATACACTTGCTTATGATGGTTGTTGACAAGCTCCGGCTTGTCAACAAATGCACAAAACGGCAGAGGCCGGATTAAGACAATGTAGGCCTCTGGACTAAGGGTACTGTGAGGCTCCCAGTAATTTGTAAAGGCCCTCGTTCCCCCTACATCCAATTCATCTCCCCCTCAGTCATGATCTCCCCCCTCAGCCCCAATGTATCACCTCCTCTCCTCCTTCCCCCTCGATACATAGAAAAACAGCACCTGCTGAAGCCCCTGGACCATAGCCCAGGAAGCCCATTACGTTAATCCGGCTCTGAGCAGGAGTCTCCGGCTGGGACAGCCATAGAAAGGAAATGCCCTGAGCTGGCACAGTAAAGACATAGATGGTTTACCCTTTTGTGTGCGGTCCTTTTCAGACATAGAGGGATGTGGGTGACCTGCTGGTTTGAGATCCTCAGAGGTAGAGACTCCAGGTATTGGAACAGGTACAGTACAAATAGTCTCTTTGTTACAAGATACAGTCTCAGGAGGATGTACTGCAGAAACAATATTCTCTCTGGAAAAAGAATGTGTTGCTTTGGAACTGGAACTTGAGCAGGAACCATTTGAAAAGGAGACGGGAAGTAGTTTAAGCACCTCCAATAACAAGATAGATACTTGTGATAATTGGGAGCAGAACTGAAGAATGTCCACCTGGAGCATTTGGAATTGTGGGTTTTCTTACATGGTTATAGAATAGCAAACACTGTGTTCCACAAAAGCTAGGAATCCCCTGAACAAGACAGAAGGCCTGCAAGGGCAGGCTCAATTTTTGGGGCAGTTCATACTGTCAGGATTCCTAGCATGAACTCCAGAGAGATTGATAATGTAAGAGTAAAGTGTCTTTATTAGGCAGAGATTCACAGGCAGAGAATAGTGCAGTAAATGATAGTGGCAACACAGTTCAAGGCAGCAGATACAACAGCTAGAATGGCATTATAGCTGAATATCTTGGGAAGTCACAATTTGTAAAACAGTTCGTAGAGGCAGTTCTAGGTAGCCGGAGAGCTGTCCTAGTTCAGAGGCTGGAGAATCAGAGAAGACTGAAGACACAGGTTGTACCACAGTGTCAGGATACCAGGCAGACTCAGGAGGCACAAGGAACTAGATGAATCACAGATGGCAGGATAACTGGTTTACTGAGAAGGTACGAGACATGAGGTACTTGATAACCACAGATGGCAAGAAATCTAGTTTACTCAGGAGCAAGAGGCATGAGGCACTAGTTCGATCAGTGGATGTCAGGATAGAGGAGGGTTAAACATGCCAAAGGGTCAAAAGCCAGGAGAGCAACGAAGGCACCAGGGAATGAGTTGGAGCGTAGTCAAGATCGGAGCCTATGTCTGGGACAGAAGATAAGCAACGTAGCTAAGGAACGTAGCCCTTGATGCGGTTGCCCCTGCCCAGCCCATCCACCTTCGCTGCTCCAATCCCCAACCCTGGCACTCCAAACTTACCCGTTTCCTCCAAAAATGCTCTCGTACTGCCGAACGCCACTGGAGAAAATCTCGCTCCCTGGCTGATTTCCTCCACTTCAAGTTTATCCTCTCCTCCTACAGCTCTGCCCTCTCGCTCGCTAAGCAATCCTTCTTTAAATCCCTCATCTACTCCCAGTCCTCCAACCCCCGCCGCCTCTTCGCTACCTTTAACACTCTCCTGTCTCCCCCACCTCCCCCCTCCCTTCCTCCTTATCTGCCACTGACTTCACCTCCTTTTTCTCCTCTAAAATCGCGGCCATCAGACTTGAAATCTCCTCCTCCACCCACTCTTCCGCCACCCCCCCTCTCGCCCTTCCTCCCCCCTCCACTCTCCCCCCCTCTCACCCCAGCCACCAACTCCTTCTCTCCTTCCGCCCCACCTCGGGTGAGGAAGTCCACTCTCTCATTTCTTCTTCCCCCTCTTCTACCTGCCCCCAGGACCCCATCCCTTCTCACCTTCTTCGCTCCCTTTCCACCTCCACCTGCTCCCACCTCGCTCACCTCTTTAATCTGTCCCTCTCCACCGGCATCTTCCCCTCCGCCTTTAAACATGCTCTCGTCTCACCCATTCTCAAGAAACCCAATCTTGACCCCACCTCACTCTCTAATTACCGCCCCATTTCCCTTCTCCCATTTGCCTCCAAAATACTCGAGAGACTTGTCTGCAACCGTCTCTCCACCTACCTCTCTGAACACTCCCTCCTTGACCCTCTCCAATCAGGCTTCCGCCCCCTCCATTCCACTGAAACTGCCCTGGCTCAAGTTACGAACGATCTCCTCTCGGCTAAAGCCATGGGCCACTACTCCCTCCTGATTCTCCTCGACCTCTCAGCGGCCTTTGACACCGTTGACCACCCCCTCCTGCTTCACACCCTTCAGTCCATTGGCCTCTCCGGTACTGTCCTCTCCTGGTTCAGCTCTTACCTTGCCGACCGTTCCTTCTCTGTTTCCACCTCTGATTCTCTCTCCCCTTCTTCCTCCCTTCCAGTCGGGGTCCCTCAGGGCTCTGTCCTTGGACCCTTACTATTCTCACTATACACCTCTTCTCTGGGTGCACTCATCAGCTCCTTCGGCCTCAAGTACCACCTTTATGCTGATGACACTCAACTCTACCTTTCCTCTCCTGATCTCTCTCCCTCCCTTCCTTCCAGGGTATCCGCATGCCTCTCTGCCATCTCCTCCTGGATGTCCTCTAGATTTCTTTAACTCAATCTTGCTAAAAATGAACTCATTGTCTTTCCTCCCTCTCGTACCTCCTTCCCCTCTGACCTCTCCATCACTGTTGACAACTCATCTATCTCCCCTGTTCCCCAACTCCGCTGCCTAGGTGTCATCCTCGACTCCTCTCTCTCCTTTGCCCCTCACATTCACTCTCTCGCCAAATCCTGCCGTTTCCAGCTTCGCAACATTGCCCGCATTCGGCCCTTCCTCTCCCAGGATGCCACCAAATCTATCGTCCACTCTCTGATTATCTCCCGCTTGGACTACTGCAACCTTCTCCTTATCGGCCTCCCCCTCTCTCATCTCGCTCCCCTTAGATCTGTACTTAACGCCGCTGCTAGGCTTATTTTCCTCTCTCGCCGTTCCACCTCTGTATCCCCACTCTACCAAGCCCTTCACTGGCTCCCCTTCCCCTACAGAATCCTTTTCAAGCTCCTCACTCTGACTTACAAGGCCCTCGCCAACTCCACTGCTCCCTACATCTCTAACCTTATCTCTATTCACACTCCCTCCCGCTCACTGCGATCGTTCAACGATCGTCGCCTCTCTTCCCCTCTGATTACCTCCTCTCACGCACGTATCCAAGACTTCTCCCGCGCCGCTCCCCTCCATTGGAACAAGCTCCCCCGCTCCATCAGAACTTCCCCTAATCTGTCCTCTTTCAAACGAACATTATAAAACCCACCTTTTCCTTAAAGCCTTCCAGTCTCATGCCTAACCTCCCACCGGTCGGCTACCTCTCTTTCTCATCCCTTCTTCCCTTCTCCCCCTTCCTCCCGTCTCTCCGTCTCATCCATGTGTCTGTCTGTCTTCCCCTCCCTTTAGATTGTTCGCTCCTTTGAGCAGGGCTCTCCTACCTTCTGTTTCCATCACTTTTAACTGCGCTCTCCAGCTACTCAGCTCACCTCCTCTCAGTCCCTCTGCCCTCTGTCTCCTCTCGCTTCTCTCCGCTCCCCTCAGTGACTCTCAACCTGTCATCCGTGCCCACCCTCTTGGGCCATAGTTACCTGCCTGTACTCACTTTTCCCCTCCCTCTCTCTCTTTCATGCTGTGCCTGAGCCCCCAGAGTTATAGTGCTTACTGTTACTTGTACTGTGCTGTTTCACCTTGTACTGTGCCATTGTTTGTCCTTGTACGGCACTACGGATACTTTGTGGCGCCCTATAAATAAAAATTAATAATAATAATAATAATAAGGAACAAGCAAGAGTCAATACCAGGAAATCAGACTGGAACAGGGCACAGGATACTCTGGAAAATCACCGACAGCGGGCAAGACAACAATGAACTGCCACAGATTACTGGAAGAAGCAGTCTTATAAAAAGGTGTGGGTGCTGATTGGGTAGGGAGGTAACTCCCGCTAGTGAGGTGGGGTATGCAAAGGTGAGACAGCAGCACCTCTGGTGGTAGAAGGGTACTGCAGGCCAGATTCACATAATGGTAAGTCCAACCATAGCTCTTAGTAGACAGGAGCTGCAGGAGGCAAGCAGCATTTGTATGGGAGATGCTGCAGTGCAGCTGGAGGCAGACCGTGACATACATTTACACGTTTTACGTATAATTGCCAACTTATTTATTTCCACCACTCATTTCATTCTTTATTTTGCACCACATCATAAAATGTGTGAAACTTATTTTAAGAGGCAAAGGGTCATTCAAGGTGATCTTTACTTTATTACAAGTAACCAGACACAGTGCATAGAACAGTGAGTACAGCACTATATCAAACATAACAACTAAAATATAAATACATTAGACAGTCTGTACAGAAGGATTGTCATTCAAGAGGGGCATTCAAGAGTTGGAGTGCCAAGTATTAGGCTGGGTACACACTATTCCGAATCACGGTACTTCTCAGATGGGGGAGAGGACCAGGTAGGATAGAAATGAGAATGTGAATGTGGTATCGGACAGGAGTTGCTGTCATCTATTCAGCCAATGGTTATGACAGATGAAGGGCACAGATTTAAATGTATATTGTGTACAATGTGTATAGTGTATACACATAAATTGGCATTCTGATCGGGACTTTTTATCTCCCTGTCGTTGGTAAAATTGCTAAAAATATTGTGGTGTTAGGATTTTGCGGTAGTGTGTACCTAACCAAAGAAACAAATTGGGGATATATTAACTGTAAACTACAATATGGGGTTTATCCACTATACAATATGCCAGAAGGACAAATAGAGAGTTAAAACAATGAATTTGTGATCAGCAGGGCATTAGTGAATTAAAATCTAACATAGATACCAGATATGAACACTATACAGATTTACATGCAAGTGATTACTTGCAGTTACAATTCCAGGGTATAGAATTATAGAGGCAGCTATTGTCTAGCAACTTTGCGGAAATGAAAGACATTCTGGATCTAGGCATTAGAGAAACTTCCGACTTTTGCTTTTAATGAAACATATGATTTTAATGTGTTTATGCAATAAAATGTTATATACTTATTTTATGCATGCTATATAATAGCCTGTAAGCTTATTTTGTGCTTATCTGTGTTTTTAAATTTGTGCTTTCCGTTTGTTATTAAATTGCTGCACTAATGAAAGGAAGAATCCCATCTAAGCATATAAGCGTCCTCCACAGGTCATACAATCAAGGTATTCTTTTGCCTGGTGAAGAGAACTTGTCTCTTCTCGGAACGCTGAGCAGAAATACTTCCTTACCAAGTTCACTTAGTATACCTTTAGCAGTGATGAGGGACAGCCACAAGTGTTCCAATGCTTATCTACACAACAAGTTTGTGAGTGCAGTTTATATTTACCATTACATCTGTAAAAATGCTAGTAAGCTTCATCTTTCATAGCACATACCTGGTTATTTTATTCCTATCTCTAAATGCTAATAACTCTGCCATTGAACCAATCTCTTAACCCCCTCCTTGCCTTGGAGTTATTTTTGAATATGCCTCCTCATTTCTTCGCCATATCCAGTCGCAGGTAAAATGCAATTAAAATATTAATTATTTCCCTAATAATTTCCCAGCTTTCCCACAACAAATGACTGCTAATTGGATGTTTTCTCCAGAGTTTGTCCTTCCTTCAGTCTATCGTGAATGTTGATGCCAGGATGATCCACCTAAGGAGTTCATGAGTAACAGGCGGCCCTAAGGTTGCATTTGACCCTCCAAGCCTTTTCCTGGAACTGCCAGCTCCTTCCTGCTTTATTGTCAGATTTGTTTGTCATAGCTTGTAGCACTTGTTTAACATGCCTGCTGATATGTTATTACAGATTGGTTTCTCTTTCTTAGAGTAAATGTATTGTTTTTACTTATTACTGAAGCTAGGGGCAATGTGTTGTCCTTTTGAAGGTTGGAGGGTTGCCCATGTGACCTCTGAAGTGTATCAGGATGCCCATCACTGACATAAGGGCTTAACTACTTTGTCAGTAACGCCTTGTAATTACATGTGACTCAATCATAAGATCTTTGCATCAGAGTAGTCTTACATTCTGCCAGTCACCACACTGGTTTATCTACCTCTCAGAACTATATTACAGACACTATTACAAATTTCACATCAATGTAGAACTCTGCAACAGTGTAAATAATCTTTATATGTTCTACCGTAAGTATCCACCTAACTGTCTAAACCACTTCTCTAGCTGCCATTTACAACACTAAGGGGCATATTCAATTGTTGTTGTTCCGCGGCACGGAAAAACAACTACAGTTAATACGGTAATTTGTAGCTGGATTTCAGCTCGCGGCCCAGCGAGCTGAAATCCAGCTAGGAAATTACCGCATTAACTGTTTTTCCGCGCACGATTACCGTAATAACAGCAATCATGCGCGGACTGCGGGATTTTCGGCGATCTCGCCGACAATTGAATATGCCCCTAAGAATACTTTGGTTTATTTGTGCTCATCAATGTGATTCTCTAGAAAATGCTTAAAGACTTTACCTAAGGCCTTATAGTGAAACTAGTATATGTGCACAAGTGATTAAACACAGGCACAGTGGCAGTGAATAGATAAATTAAGTCACAATACAGGAATATAAATGGCTTTTGTGCTATCAATTCCTAAATGTTCCCCTCTGATTACTTCACCAGCACTTCTTCAAGACTTTCTGATCTATGTATGACAGGGAGATAAGCCCTATCTTCTGTGAAAATGAGTGTTTTCTCTAGCTTCTCCATATCTATCAAATGCTAAAGCTGTGCTATTACTGACAGCAGCCTCCGCTGGCAAAGAGATTCGCCTGTCTCCTCCACGAAAGTTTTGCTTGGATAGGCCAATTCAACAAGGATCGTGGCGGTACATGTACCCGTCACAATCCTCCTTTGCTATTGCAATCTCAGGATGGCGATAGCAAGATATATTGGTAGAAAAAAATGCTTTATTTATTTAAACAAAGCATTTTTCAAATTGGAAAACCTGGAAAGTTATTTTTATTTTTTTATATATTTTTTTATTTTATTTTTAATAAGTGCAACTGAGCATGTCAGGGTTTCCAGTTAAAACTGCACATGCATTAACCGGAATAGCTGCTCCCGGTCAGTTATACTCAGCTGCCCTGGTGATATTTTCTTTCTTTTTTTAAAAAAACAAGCAAACATTTACATTGAAGCAAATAAAGAGACATAAGAAAGTACATGAACAATTTTAGTAAATCCAGAATACAAACATAAAAACATACTGTCAACAGTACAAACCTATTATAATTGTTTCACAAATAACGTATACAAAACAAGCAATATATAGTGGCAGAAAGTAATACCTATCCATAGATTAACTGTGTCACAATTTAGGAAGTAAATGATTAAATATCTATTGTACACTATTTAATGAAAATGAGCTTATGAAATTGTCATTTTAGGTTGTTAAATTGATTAGATTCGGTCCCAGGTACAGCCATATTACGAACATATATATTCAGGTAAGTGTATTTAGACAAAACCCAGTCTGCCTATAACTGCTACCCATTTATTGGGACTGGTCTTCTTCAAATATAATTGGAGGATCTTCCAACAAAATTCTTGATTCATACCATATGGTGTGTTTAAGGCAAGTATGGAGTTGATATTTGATGGTGCTGTGCAAAGGGTCAATATAGATTTACCAAATTGAGAAGACCTTTTTGATCCTTTTTTCTTTAAGCAGGGAAGAATCAACCCAGTCAATCCTAAAGACAAAGAATGCACCTGATATGGACAGAGTTGGTGAGGTATCCTGAATGTACATCTGCAGTATACTTTTTCTATCTACAGCTGAAATGATTAGCGATGTGGGAGTAATGCTGAGTATTGCCCATTCTACGGTCAGGGGAATATAATTTAGCAAAGTGTTAGATGCATACAGTTGAACCTGCCTGCAGAAATGCTTGATAAGCGAGCAACACCACATTCAGTGGTAAAAAAGATTCATCACTCTCCTGACATTCAGGACATATACTGTGTCAGAAAGGCTAATCTTAAATCTATGATGTGGAAACAAGTAACCCAGATGCACAAACATATGGGATTTCCATTTGTCCGGTGTGGCCCGGTGTGACATTCCCCTCCTCCAGGAACAGCCACCTCGCAGGATGTGAAATGAACCACATGAACAGGCAACAATACAAACTCTTTAGTTTGTATTACTTGCACTGCAGAAGGGAAATGATTAACACTCTCTAGTTACTTGTGTAACTAGAGTTACTGCTAAGAAATATTACCTAATTGTAGCAATACACTGCTGTTAAATGAGGTGTCCCATGATATACAGAAGAGTGTCTCTGAAAAGTACAGGACTGGATGTAAGGTAAGTGTTGGCGAAAGGGTGCACCTAATGTAATGTGGTTGAGGGTTGATACTAATTGTTTAATAGTGAGTGAAAGGTATTAATTTATTTGTGGTCTCAAATTATTTGATGCAGGGGTATTCAATTGAATAGTGGGATCATTTTAGTGCCTTTTAATTTAAGGTGAAGTAATTGGACTATTTAATTCTGGGGTTTTGGAGGCTATTAATTGAATATGGGGCAGAATTTGGGTATAAGAGCCTAATTATTAAATGTGAATACTGACTATTTAATATTTGGCAGTTTGGAGAAGGGGTAGGTTTATTCATTAATTTAAGGTCAGGGTATTTTGGGGGAAATAGGCATGTTTATTCTGAATGCTATCAAAGTTTTTAATATAGGGTAGTAAGGAAAGGGACAAGAAGAACTTTTAGCTTCTTATAGCATTCCCCATTGTATCTACCAGGACTGAACAATTTATTATTGGCTAGAAATTTAATGACCTCCTGTATTCCCCTCTCACTAAAGTCCCTGTGTGGCAAAGAGGCATATTTTTCACAGTTCCCCTATAATAAAATATGTAAAAACACAGATAGTCTGCAGCAGTAGGCTGCAGACAGGATTAACTTTTCCCTGGGATCCTCTTTCAACACACACACACACACACACACACACGTGTTTCACATGGGTGTAATTGGTTTGTTTTGCTGTGATTTGTTTGTAGTGCTTGAGTGGAGGATAAAGACACTATTAGTATTTGTGGGCGGGACCACCAATGCCAGTAAGTGGCCAGCTAGTAGTCATGGAACTATTGTTTAGCCAGATGTAGGTGGTGGGAGATTTTGTGATAACTTACTGGCTATGTCTGCTGTAACCATCGCTGAATCTGTTTAGCCATCCTGACAACTGCTAATAAACAGTGAAATAGTTCAGCAAACCTGTGTGAGGCTCCAGTGAATGCAGTACTTTATCACATGTGGTGTCATCGTGGGATCTGTAGGACAGCTAAAACACAGCCGTCCTCCCAGTCTCCAGATGCAAAGGTGGTGAGTGGAGTCTGTTAAAAACCACTATAATGCATCAAACTGTTGTAATGCTTTATTTCAAATGTTGTTGCTGTGAAGAGATAAACCTGTGTACTGGGAACTGATTAGCAGCTGTTTTGGTTGCAAAGGCGGCAAAAGTTTAAACACTGCTTGTCATTGTAGTCCCACACTTGTTAAAGGTTCAAACTGTTGGGTGTGGTCTAAAAAATTTATTTTTTTCCTTTGTTTGCTATTTACCAGTGAGGGTCTCTAAAGCACATGTCAGCTTTGGGGAAAAAAATGGTTTAAAAAAATAATTGGTAATGGTAATTGTAGTGCCACACCTTGTGGGTCACTTAGTTGTGAATTGGGTGGGGTCCAGAAAGTTTTCTTGTTTACCTGAATGCTGAGAGAAGCTAGGCACAAACTCCTGTGGGAATGGAAGGCATTTTAAGAACCCTAATGTTGTAGCAGTGTATGAGGAAAATATCCGTCTTCTCCATGAGGAGATCGGTCAGGGGAGACAGGACAGGGAGGCTCCAGCTACCCCCACGCTACAGAAATTAACTTCTGATGATGACATGGAGGCATATCTAATAGTCTTTGAGCGTGCTTGGTCCAAACACCTGGCTCCCTATCTTTCAGGAGAAGCACAGCGCATCTATATAGACCTAGATGAAGACCAGGCTGGCGATTATCAGCCGCTGATAAATGCCATTTTAGCGAGGGTTGGAGTCACCAGAGCAGGGGATACCCAACAATATCATGATTGGAGATTCTCCAAAGATTTACCAGTTCTGGCTCAGCTTGCTGAACTTGGTAGAACACTAAATAAGTGGTTGCAGCCAGAAAAGAACACTGTGGGCAGAATGATCGAAATTCTGGCCATTGACCATTGTATCCGGGGTATGGACTGCAGGTGGACCCTCAGTTGTATGAGGAATTGGCTGCTGTAGGGGAGAGATACAGCGCATTGGGCATATGCCCAAACCTCCGTTGCCCGCTCCAAAGGTTGTTCAAATCTGGTGTATGAAACAGTGGACCAGATGTTGGTAAGGAGTGATTGCCTGATAAAAAGGTAGCCAAACCTGCATTAAGTCCAATCTGCTTCGAGTGCAAAGAGCCTGGATATTTGAGGGCTCAGTGCCCAATGTTAGTAGAACCTATGGATTGTTCACCAGCGCACACACAACCAACCTATCCGATCTGCTGTATAATGAGTCCGGTTACCAGGAAGTCCTGTTTGTTCCGCGTGACTGTGTTTGTGAATCACCATCTGGTGCTGGCTCTGATAGATGTGGGTATTGAACTGTCCTTGGTTTCCAGCTCCATATTACCAGAGAAACTGACGCATAATCTGCCCAAGTGAAGGTACTCTCTGTCCATGGGACTTCCGAGGAATATGACAGGACTCTTTTGCCTGTTACTGTGAATGGACAGACAGTAACAGTGGTAGTGGTTGTTGCCCCAAAACTGCCATAGCCTTTAATCCTGGGCAGAGATTTTCCGCTGTTCAAGCAGATCCTCCAGGAGCGAATCCAGCCGGACGTGTCGGCAATTGAAGCACCGGCTGAAAGTCCAGCCTTAATGGAGGAGCTTGAAGGAACATGAAATGGAAAGTGCCATGATCTACCATGAAACCTGAACCAGACAGTTCAGGAAAATACATCTCCTAAGAGGTTGGAGCATAAACAAAGGAGAGCCACACAATTGCCAAAGCAGAACCAGTTCCTGGCATTGTTCGTTGGCAAAACATCGGGTGAAGAGGCTACACCTCCCAATGAGGACTCAGACTGGGCACGATTGTCTAACTTGTTTCCACTAAGAGACTTTGGCCGAGACCAACTTGAAGATGTTGACTTAGCTAATGTCTATAAGAATGTAGTTGAGATTAATGGGGTAGAGAAGGCTAACAAGCCTGCAGAAGGTATTGCTTATTATATGGTAAAGAATGATCTGTTGTATAGAGTTGCTAATGTACAGAACTGTAGAGCAATTGTTAGTGCCGCAAATCCATAAACCACTTGTTCTCAAAGCTGCACATACACATCTGTGTGGGGGACACTAGGGGGAAGATAAAACACGGGAGCGGATATTGCTCAGGTTCTATTGGCAGAGAGTGTACGAGGCAATAAAAAGGTTTTGCCGGACGTGTCCAGTATGTCAGAGAACATGTCCGAAGCTAGACTATCGGGCCCCATTAGTTCCCATCCCTGTGCTGCAGACCCCGTTTTAGCACATTGGTATGGATTTGGTAGGGTCAATAGAGAAGTCGTCTCGTGACCACAGTATGTATTGGTCATAGTGGACTATGCCACCAGGTATCCCGAGGCTATACCTTTGTGCAATATAAAGTCCAGTACAGTAGCAAAAGAACTCATTCTGTATTGTACAAGGTTGGGTATCTCCAAAGAAATCTTGACCGATCAGGGTACTCCCTTTATGTCTCCTCTAAAGAAAGAGCTATGCCGGGTGCTAAGAGTAGAAACGTTACACACATCAGTATATCACCCGCAGACTGACGGGTTAGTGAAACGTTTTAATAGGACACGCAAACACATGTTGAGAAAGGCAGTGGCACAGGAAAACGGGACTGGGATTTGTTATTACCCTATTTAATGTTTGCAGTAAGGGAGGTGCCTCAAGCACCTACAGGGTTATGTCCCTTTGAACTGTTGTATGGAGACAGCCAAGGGGCATTTTGGATGTTCTCAAGGAGGGCTGTGATTTAATTTGTGTCCCAGTTGTATGACAGGTTGGGGAAGATCACCCTGTTGGTGCAAAAGCATATGCATGAGGCACAGGCGAAACAAAAAATAAAATACGATAAGTCAGCAGTAATTAGGGCTTTCCAAACAGATGACAAAGTTATGGTCCTGGTACCCACATAAGAGACTAAGCTCTTCACCCATTGGCAGGGGCCATATGAGGTGATTGAGGCTGTGGGGACTGTTAATTATAGAGTCAGGCAGGAAGGCAGGAGAAAACCTATTCAGACATATCATGTCAACTTGCTGAAACCTTGGTATGATAAGGAAGAGTTTCCATAAGGGACGATATGCCACCAGGGAGGAGGTGACAGACTAAGAAAATGGTTCAGAGGAACCTTGACGTGTTTTCTGAGGTGCCGGGCCGTACCACGCTCATAGAACATGACATAGTTACACCTCCAGGGGTGGTGGTGAGAGTAAGACCATACCACATTCCTGAAGCTAGACGTGTAGCTGTGAAACAGGAGACTAAAAAATGTTTGAACTCAATGTCATTGAGGAATACAATAGCAACTGGAATAGCCCCATTGTGTTAGTGGCCAAGCTAAACAGGAGTATTCGTTTTTGCAATGATTTTAGGAAATTAAACAAAGTCTCCCATTTTGACACATATCCGATGCCCTGAATTGATGATCTAATGGAAACCTTAGCCAATAGTCGGTACCTCACAACGTTAGATCTAACCAAAGGCTACTGACAGATTTCCCTAATGCCATCTGCCAAGAATAAGACAGCCTTTTAAACCTCAGATGGGTTATTTCAGTACAAAGTTCTGGCTTTGGGGCTATATGAAGCTCCTGCCACCTTCCATGAACCATCTCTTAAAACCACACAAGGAGTATGCAGATGCTTACTTAGATGATATAATCATCCACTCCCAGGACTTGGAGACACATCTACCCAAAGTGGAGGCAGTATTAGCCTCATGCAGGGAAACGGGTATAACCGCCAATCGAGAGAAATGTGCATTGGCCATGCATGAGGCCAAATACTTGGGGTATGTTATGGGACAAGGTCAGGTCAAACCTCAAGTTGACAAAGTAAAGGCTGTCAGAGATTGGCCCAAGCCTGTACGGAAGACACAGCTGAGAACCTTTTTGGGTCTAGTTGGGTACTATCGCCGGTTTATGGATAATTTTGCCACTAGGGCTGCTCCTCTTACCGAACTCCTAAAAAAAGCTTGCCCAGACAAGTTGGTCTGGTCAGAAGCAGCGGAGGCTGCCTGGCGGGATCTTCGAGTGGCTCTGTGTTCGGCACCAATACGCCAAGCACTGGATTTCAGCAGGAGATTATATGTCCAAACAGATGCCTCTGGAGTTGGTTTGGGTACTGTGCTCTCGCAGTGGTTTGATGGGACAGAGAATCCCATCCTCTATCTGAGCCGCAAACTTCTGCCCAGGGAGAAGAAATACTCCATGGTGGAAGAGGAGTGCCTAGCCATCAAATGGACCACCAAGGCTCTCAGGTACTACCTCCTTGTTAGAGAATTCACCTTGGTCACTGACCATGCACCACTGAAGTGGATGCATAGAAACAAGGAATTGAATGCCTGGGTAACTAGGTGGTTCCTAGCACTGCAGCCCTTCCACTTCACAGTAGAGCATAGGCCCGTGAGTCTGCCAAAAAATGCAGACGCCCTTTGTCGCCAAGATGCGCTCTCCCCAGTGTCAGCATCACTGAGGTTGGCAACGCTAAGTGGAAGGGTATGTGGCAAAGAAAGCTTTGACTTCAGGCATACCCTTGCTGGTCTACTGTAGGAAAATACATTTCAAACCATGAAATTATTGAGTACCAGTTTCCGGACTCTAGAAGCGCTGTGTGAAACTCCTGCCCTGCATATACCTGAGGGGTGAAAAAGAGTTTAACCTTATCTGAAGAAGTATTGTTACATTTACAGATAAGCCTTAAAGATTTTATATGTGGTACGCACACTATATATTGGTGAGGTGCGGGTGTTCCAGTGTGATTTTGATCTTCTTATCTACAGATGCACCCTTACTATCTGAGTGTCATATAAATGTTCTTTCTCTATACCCACTTGGTTGATTGAGATTCTCATTCATGGTACAACTTCTGTATTATCAGTATATACAGTATTCTACTATGTGGCGCCCCTCTCTATTTGTTTTATTATAGATTATTCCAGTTCACAATCTGGCTTTGTGGGAATGTGGCTGCCTCCTGAACATAGGAATTCCATTGTCAATTTGGACTTCATTTGAACTTTTTGGTCTATCCAGAGTTACGCACTGTACTATCTATTGTTCTTGATAATATATATATATATATATATATATATATATATATATCTGTATGTATGAGCAATATACATGAGGATGCACTCAATTCATGATAAGTATATCAAAGCTTATAAAGCTGTGCATAGTCCATAATTCAAAAAGCAAGACCCATAGTTGTTCAACAAATGAACAGACCAGCACCAGCAATAAGAAAAATACATCACAATAGTGGGCCTGATTCATTGAGGAAAGTACTTTTTTTTTTTTTTTTTTTACTTAAGTTTTCTCCTGTACAAAACCATGTTATAATGCAAGGGGTGCATATTAGTTTATTATTCTGCACATAAGGAAAATACTAGCTGTTTTTCCCTAGCTCAACTTTAAATTTCAGTGTACAAATATATATAAATATTTTCCTTACATGCAAAATAATAAACTAATTTGCACCTCTTGTAGTGCAACATGAATTTGTCCAGAAAACTTACGTAAGAAAACTTACCCAATTTATTGCTTAACTTTCCATAATGAATCTATCTATATATATATATATTATAGAGAGAGAGGAAGAGATTTCTAGAGCAATGATAATCATTAAACCTTTGGTTTTATTTAATGGTGGGGCATTTATACACCAGTTTTGTTTGTGGAATATTTTTGGATTAATTTCAATGATGTTAGGGGAATGTCTTGCTAAATAATGTACCTCAATATAAAAGATTATTAGTGTGTGTGAATTTTTTATTAAGTTACTCTTACATTCCCTTGTATGAGTGACGTGAAGAAACAAAAAAAACAAACCTATATTTTGACCACTAGGGGGCAAATTCTATATAGTACAATTGAATTCTCTGGATTACAGATGCATTTACAAAGTTTTGGATTACTGGTACCTTCAAAACATTGTTTGAGATAGGTAAATTAATTATTTAGCTGTTTATGCACAAATAGTCCCATGATGAAAAATACATCACATGAGAGCAGTCAAAATCTTTCCCAAAAAACTGTGGCAATTGAAAGAATGGAATTGTGTTTATTAAACTTTAGTAATTAAAGTAACTTTTTACCGCTATAGAGTAACCCTCCTAACATCTTACACTTCTACCTTCCATTTGTACCCATGTGACATTATAGAAGCCATTCAGTTTCTATGAATGCTGAGCTGTTCTAGCAGTAAAAGCACTCTGTCCATTTGCTGCTTACATTTTAAGGGGAGTTTCAATATTCTGATCCCACATAAAACTGTAGATCCATAAACTGGTTAGATCCATAGTGTTAGGCTTCACTTGCATTATTAACATGCATTTTACTAATATTTTACTAGTAATTTTAATGCTAATAAAACTAGAGATGCTCACTGACCCCCGTGTTTTTTTTTTTTATTTTGTTATGGCAAAACCGCACTCACGTGCTTTGGTCTTGGATCGTTATTTTTTAGAAATATAGATAAAATATGCTAAAATCACATAATTTAGCTTTTTTTTGTTCCTACATTATTATTAACCTCAATAACACTTATTTACAGTAATTTCCATCAATTTTGACCACCTCACAGGTCACAATATTATTTTCATCCACTAACGGACAAAGACTGCAGCGAGCTGGCTGGATGCTAAACGACAGAGCAATGGTACAGACACACGGCGGTCCATAGCACATTTAGGAAACATTGCCACACAGCAGTGGCAGAAAAGAAAAGTGGTGCAAGATGGAATTGTCCTTGGGCCCTCCCATCCACCCTTATGTAAGATATTGAAAAGGACATGTACAGATTAACAAAGAAAGCACTCCAGCGACAAGTAGTGCCACTTTTGTGGCTGAAATGCTTGGTTTGTTTGGGCCCCCACAAAACAAGCTACCAATAGCTTAGCTGCCTTAAGCCCAACAGTGGTGTCAATGAATTCTACATTATTAAACCAAGTCTGCTCGTGCTGCATCTTTAATCTCCTTCTCCTCTCTGGATACCTCCCTCTCATCCCTGAAGAACTGCCAAACTTAGACACAGGAATGGATATCACAACTGGAGTGGCATTAGATTTGCTTCAGACAGACTGTGAAATGGAACACGTCGGCAGCATGGAATCCGCCATGTTGGAATACGCTGCATTGAACAGAGATTTAAACCAATATATAGACGCAATTGAGGAGACCGTACTTAAATTTAAACGTGACTCACCGGATGAGATCCCGGATTTAAGAGAGCTTGTACACGAGAGATACACTGCGCTTCAGAAGAATAATACAGAGGAGGCCCTGAGGCAGGATGATAAATATGTCCAGTTTAAAGAACAGCTAAGAGACCTGAGAAAACAACTGGGTGTGTCACCGGCCCTTGCAGATGAAGCTTTGGAAATAAAGACAAGGAGATCGCCGTCACCCAGAGCGCTCCTATAACACAGTTTGAGATGGTGAACCCAGTGGAAATAAAAGTATGTGGTCATACGTACGAGAGAGAAGCAATTGAAAGGTTGATTGAAAACGAACTTCAGCACATGTAGGTAACATTGGCACACAGCTGTAGCTGAAAGCAAAAGTGGTGCAAGATGGAATTGTCCTTGGGCCCTCCCACCCACTCTTAAAATGGATCTTAAAAAGGACATGCACTTCAGCAACAAAGAGTGCCACTTTTGTGGCTGAAGTGCTTGGTTTGTTTGTACCCCACCACAAAACAAGCTCACAATGGTCTTAAGGCAGCTAAGGTAACAGTGCTGTCAATGAGCTCTACAGTGGCAAGATGTTGTTGTCATCTTCAGCCTCATCCTCACCCTCATCAGTGTGTACATCATTCTAACACAATATTAATTCATCCCCGCAGGAATCCACCATTACAAAAGTCTCTGTACTTTGATCTAAATGCCAGTAAAAGCCTTCCATGTGGAAGTTGTAGTTCATTTTGATGAACATCATCTTTTCCTTATTTTAAGGAAGTAGCCTTCTACGCCAATCACCGACAAGGTTCCCAGTTGTGCTGAAAACTCTTTCCAAGTACACGCTGGAGGGTGGGCAGCTTAGGTATTGAAAAGCGAGTTGGTACATTGGTCTCCAAATTGCCTCCTTTTACTCCCAGTATGAAAAGGGACTTTCTGATATGTCTATTTCTATACTGTCGTTAAAATAATCCTCCACCATTCTTTGGATGTTGATAGTAGGATCAGTGTGCGTTATGGGAAAAGTGCCACGATTTTTTGGCAATTCTTTTAGACCAGACCAGATGTCAAAATTTGATCATCTGCATCATCCCTGGGTCTCTTGGGAAAGCTAAGTTTTTTCCTAGTAGCAGTTGAGTGAGAAACTGAAGGAGGAGACGCCGTCTGGTCACGTAACACTTGAGCTGTCGTCTTGTTCATCCGGAGCTCCTTGCATCTCTTCAGATCTGGGTCAGTTGGAAACAAAGAAAAGACATGGCTCTTAAACCGAGGATCAAGCGCAGTCGCCAAAATGTAGTGATCCGATTTCAAGATTTTGATAACTCTTGGATCCTAGCAAAGTGAATAAAGTACTTGATCTACAAGTCCGACATACTTAGCGTAATTGCTTTGTTTCATCTGCTCCTTCAGTTTCTTAAGCTACTTTTCCAAAAGACTAATTAAGGGAATCACTTGACTCAATCTAGCAGTGTCTGAACTCACTTCACAGGTGACTACTTCGAATGGTTTCAGTATCTTGCACAACACGGAAAATATTCTCCACTGCGCTTGACTAAAATACATCCCCCCTCCTTTCCCAATGTCATGGCTTGTGGAGTAAGCGTGGATGGCTTTTCGCTGTTCCTCCATCCTCAGAAGCATATACAGGGTGGAATTCCACCTTGCCACCACCTTGCTTCAGTTGATGGCAGGGCAACTTAAATTGCTCTTGTAGCTGCTGCAATCTCCTACATGCTGTTGCCGAATGCTGGAAATGTCCAGATATTTTACGGGCCACAGACAGCATCTCCTGATGTCCCTGTCATTTTTAAAAAAGCTCTGCACCACCAAGTTTACTGTGTGAGAAAAACAGGGAATGTGATGGAATTCATCCAGCTGTAATGCTTGAACAATATTGCTGGCATTATCAGAAATGACATATCCTGAGGAGAGTCCAAGCAGGATAAGCCATGTTGCAATGACATCCCTTAGTTTTTGTAACAGAGTGTCATCTGTATGCCTCTTAGTGAAGCCGATGATACACAGAGTAACCTGCCTCTGACATATGTGACGTACTTGGGTACATGCTGCTGCTGTTCCTGCTGGTGAAGGCGAATCACCAACCCAGAGGGCTGTCACAGTCATATAATCTTTAGTTTGCCCAGTTCTGCTTGTCCACATATCTGTGGTTAAGTGTACAGTGGGCAGAATGGCATTTTGTAGTCCAATAATTACATTTTTATGAATCTTCTGATAGAGGTGAGGAATAGCTTTCTACTGAAGTGGTGTCGTGATGGAATTTGGTAACGGGGACACAAGACCTCAAGTAACTGTCTAAAACCAGCTGCATTAATAGTGGATATTGGATGCAGATCTAATACTAGCATAGTCCCCATGGCGACTGTGATCTGCTTTGCGACTGGGTGACAGCTTTAATACTTGCTTCTTCTTGCAAAGGATTGTTTAACAGTCAGTTGTTGTAAACTACTAGTAGTCTTTTTCTTGGTCTGCTTCTGGGATGAAGATTCACCCCCAACAGCAGCAGCAGCGGGACTAAGGCTCAAGAATTCTTCTGAGGAATCCAGGATAGTGGAGGAGTCATCTAGCCTTAGCAACTTGGATGCAGGACTAACTCCAATCGCTACTGAGGATATTGATGAGGACGGTGTTGGGGGTGTAGATTGCAGGCGTCGGGATGTAGGTGAGACAAGTCTATCATCATCCTAGCTGATGATAGACTGCTTGTTATTTTTTTAGCATAAGTTTCTGATTTTCCCAACAGCTTGCCATGACCTCGCTTCAAATGGTGTAACATGGATGAGGTTCCTAGAAGGTTAAGGTCCCTACCTTGACTGCTTTACATACACTATAAATGGCTAGACAACTGTTGTGAAGATTTGGATAAAAATAATTCCACACATAAGAAGTGGATTTTTTGGTCTTATGTCCAGGCATGACAATGGCCACATTCTTATCACGTGCCAGAACTGCTTCCATCAGTGCAGGACTTACACAAACAACATCATCCTCATCAACATCCTCATTAGCGCCCTCGTCGGCTACACAAATATCCCCACATCCTGTTGCAATTCTAAAGTGACATCCTAAATTGGTGTATCACCAGCTACACTTGGGCTGTTCAGGCACATATCTGTAGGGCCATCTTAACAACATTATGGGCCCCCGGGCAAAGCAGTGCACCGGGGTACCTAGATATAGATATAGATATATAGATGGATACAGATACAGATTTAGATATAGATATATAGAGATAGAGATAGATAGATGTACTTGCTCCGTGACCCTTAAAGGTTTTTTTTGCAGGTTTTTTTCTTTTGCAGGATTATTTATTCTCATTAAGAGCCATGCCTATGGGGCCCCCTTGCCCGTGGGGCCCCCGGGCAGCTGCCCATCGTGCCCAATGGAAAAGATGGCCCTGCATATCTGCAGAAATGCTGAAAGACGCCTTCTTTATGGGTACACTATCAGAATGGTCACGATTAGACATATTGTTTATATGGATCCTAATAGAAGAGCTGGGTAGAAAGATGGTAGTTTCAAAATCGTGTTGTAAACAAACATAGACTCTTCCAAGACACTAACCTTCGTCCTGCTCCAGGGCAGTTATTATCCAGTAAGATGGACAGTTTAACGGTGGAACATTGGGCATGTGGGTCTAGTTGTCCATATATTAAGCGTGAGAGAGCTGAATAAGATTAGAGAGTAGAGAGTAGATATGTCGTTGATGTAGGGAAACTATCGTGTATGTCCTTGCTGCGTTTCTCCGTCTGTACTGATGGTTTCATAAGAAGGAATTGTTTGACTGGCACTCTGATTTATTTAAGAATCCAAAATCCAATCATGTTAAGTTTTTCATTAGTCCACAACTGTTCTATTTAGATTTCATATATTGGCTTCTGTTATACTTAAGTATGATTGCATTAATTAATACTAAAACTGTATGTTAGTGTGAATTTATACATAATATTTAACTGTACTTACCGTATATACTCGAGTATAAGTCGACCCGAATATAAGCCGAGGCAGCTAATTTTACTACATAAAACTGGGAAAACTTATTGACTCGAGTATAAGCCTAGGGTGGAAAAGAGCGCCCAATTTGAAAACCTAAATAAAAATGATAGGTTCAATCTATGAAATCATTTTTAGCTAGATGACAAGGAACATTCATAAATGATTATAAAACCTAACCTAAATAAAGGGGTATATAAGGGGTAGGGATATAAATGTATGAACATGGTGGCTGTATTGTTTGTTCATTATGTAATTGCACTGTAAATAAAAAAACAAGAGAGAGAGAGAGAGAGAGAGAGAGAGAGAGATTTTTTCACTTACCCGGCAGTGGAACGCATATGCGTTTCAACAACAGGAAATTCAGCATTTGGAACGCAAGTTTGCGTTCCAAATCCCGACCTTCCTGTTGTTGGAACGCATATGCAGAAGTTGACAGCCGACGGACCGGACACCTGGTAAGTTCACCCGTGTATAAGCCGAGTGCCCTTTTTCAGCATACAAAAGTATGCTGAAAAACTCGGCTTATACACGAGTATATACGGTAATTTCCTTTTTGAGCTGACATATGTAAAATTAGCCTGTACATTAATAAAGGAGCACCAGTAGTAAATAGCCCTTTACTATCCATCACAGTATGACTCAGTGGTCGAAGTAAGGGTGTATAAGGTGATATGCCATACCGCCACTTCTCCTACTGCCTTCATTGTAAAACTATACAATTCCATTCACTTACATTCCCTTTACATTTTTCATATTGCTCTTCTAAATATCCATACTGCCACTTCTAAATTTCTACTTCGACCACTAGTATGAATGAAGGATTACATAATCTGTGCTAGATAAATTGTAAAATAAGATATTTAGAATCTCATATATATATAAAAAAGATTTGTCGCAAAAATAGCAAAACAGTTTAAGGAAACCAACCAGAAAGGACTATTAGTATATATTTACTATATTTATCAGTGGCGCACGCAGGGGGGGGGGGTTTCTGGGTCTCCAGAAACCCCCCTCCGCTAAAAAGTGCCCTACATATCGGCACTGTAGTATACAGCAGCCGCGGCGCTGTCGAAGAAGCGTCCGCGGTGGTGCTATATTGTATACAGCACCGCTGCGGACGCTTCTTTGACAGTGGCGCGGCTGCTGTATACTACAGTGCAGCCGAAACGGAGCTGACGCCCCCCCGAAAAATCCTCCGTGCGCCCCTGTTTATAACAGTATTCAGCTTTAATTGTATTTATTAAAGCAATAATAATAGTCAAAAAGTTTTAAAACTTTTTAAAGAACTACAATCCAACAATTATTTTCATATGGACCTGGACATTATGACAATAAGCATGAATCACAATAGGATAACAATGCTCTAAACAGAATAATAATAATCCCCATCAATATATTTCACCCATAAATAATTGTGAAGTTTTACAGAGAAAAATAGAATAGTTTTAGATCATATATGGTATAGAAAAAATATAAAGTAAATCCTAAAAATACAGTTGTACAAGGCTATACAGTCAAAAGTCTTATGCAATAGTCTCATTTAAGCAGCTCTGGATGCAACATCCTTACATTGTGTATCCAGAAGGCTTCCCGCAATATGTTTGATTCCAAAGAGCTGAATGTATGTGGGGTCGCTGGAATGCATCTCAAGAAAATGATGAGGAATGCTATGATTCTGAACATTTTTTAATATATTTATCCTGTGACCTAGAAAGCGGATCATTTGTGATCTTGTTGCTCTACGAATATACTGTAGTTTATAGAGGCACTGTAACAAATTAATTACATAGTTTGTTTCACAGTTTATAAAAGATTTTATCGGAAAAGTAGCTTTTGACACATTGCATTCAAATTCAACCGTCCTGTGTTGAATATGCTTACAGGTTATACAATTAGATCTGTTACATCTGTAAATCCCATTAGTTGCGGTCTTTACAGAAATGGCCTTTTTCAGCCATTTCTGTTCATGTCATAAAAACTTGGAGCTAATATATTACAAAGATTGTTTGCTTTTTTTGAAAACCACTGAGCCTCATACCAAGGCTAAAGACCCGGAGGAACGCTTATCAGCACTTCAGCTCTGGTTTGTTCCTAAAAGCCTTTCACGAGATTATAATTGATTATTTTCATTTTGATTATTTTATGTTTATACTTATGTCTACTTCGCCACATTTATATATAGAGACTAATACTAAGTGAGAGTATTTTTAATTTAATGTTTTTAATATATGGGAATATGAATAAATGTTATTTGCTTTTACCTGCTGGTTTCTGTCCAATTGCATATTAACTTTTGCATATTGCTATTAGAGATATATTTAACGTGACCATTTTTGCCTTATTTTTTTTTCCCTATTTTTTTCCATGAGAATAGGATCCTCAGGTTCCTTCAAAACAAGTCCACCTCATCCTCACACCACACCCCAATCACAATGGCAATAGTATGAAGCATGGCACATACTCTCATAATGTCACACACAACTTTCGGCGTACACATGAGGGCTCGCCGAAGCAAAGAAAATGAGCTTTAAGCAGGTCAAGTGTTCTTGCTCTGTGGCTGGATGTAAAAGAGGAGTGGAGAGTCAGGGTTGGAGAGGGAAGGAGTTGTTTCCTGTACTTAGGACACACACATTTTATGGAAAAAAAACAACAATTTGAGGTTCTCTGAACAGATTCATTTTTATTAAGATATTTATGGAGTGAGGTGGTAAGGGTACAGAAAAAAGGAGGGGAGTGAAGGGGGATACATAGTGGGAAGCAGACATAACAAAAAACTTAACTAAGCATAAATTGACATTTGTAAATGGAAGACAATAAATCTAGCGCCTTTCAGGCAATTGAACACATGTGAACCAAACTGTTACATGTCACTCAGAACTAGGTGGTGGGGGATTGGTCAGTTGGGGTAACGCCGACTAAGGCAGTCAAATTCGGTGGATGTAATAGCATAGAGCCTTCACCATCTGTAGTAAGATCATGCCAGGCCATTCATTTGATTATGGGGGAGGATAGCGCCATAGAGTAAGGGAATTCCTATGTCTCCATCTTGAAGTTGAACTGGATTTTGGCTACAAGTTTATAGATGGTGGGAGGTAAAGGTTGTTTCCATTGTTCGTGATTGCCATCCCTGGAGGCAATAAGGATATGGCCCCACACATACCTATGGTGCTTTGGCAATTGTTTAGGATACAGATGGAGGAGGACAATGAGTAGTGATGGGGCCAGGGATACCAAGGTAACCTTTGCTGCTATACGGAAAAACTCTACCCAGAGTGGCTGAATCACCAGGCGGAACCAATACACATGGAGAACATCTCCAACTGCCCCATAATGGCGCCAACATAATTGGGAGTGAGAAGGCCATATCTTGTGTAGACGGAACCGGGTAAAGTAGGTCCTATATCAAAGCTTTAAAAATATTTCTAGATGGTTAGTGCATTAGACATTTTAGATAAGTTCTTGTAAATACATTCCCATTGATCTGGGGAAAGACAAACATCAAGCTCCATTTCCCAGTTGGTCTGAGAGGTCTGTGAGAGTGGTGGTACCAGAATGTAATGCCTCCTTTGTTGTTACCGCTAGTCGACTTGGTATAAAGCAAATGTGGGTGAGCTCAGTGGGCAGGCCTGGTGGAGGAGGTCAATGATCCAATGGCGCAGCTGCAGGTACTTGTATAAGTCTTTAATTGGGAGACCAAAGCTGTCCTGTAGTTGTGCAAAGGATCAAAGTCCCCCCATGTCAACTGGGCGAGAGAGTTGAAGCTCTCGGAGAGCCAATTGAATAGGTTGAGGTCAGGGATGTGCTTGGCAACACTGGGTAGGAAAAGGTTCCTAGTTGGGGACACAAAATCCGTTGAAGTTCCCACGGTCCTATCTCAAACCTTAAACGTATCCCCGATAAAGGATGGGGATGGGGGGGTTGAGGTCTCAGAGAACTAGGGAGCCAAATCAAATATGCATTGTGGAAAGAGGGATTGAGGGCCCATTCCAGGTCAACCCAGGAGTGCCCAATCGCTAATCTGAGATAGAATACATGCCTCATGGTATTTCACCAAGTTAAGCAAGGCAAGACCCCATTGTCATTTGGGCAGGGTCATGCGGGTGAAAGATAATCAAGAGGGTTTGCCTTTCCAAATATATTTAAGCATAACTGAGTGAAATGCATCCATGAACCTCTTTGGGGGCAAGTATGGGATCATTCTATAGACCTATATAAGCTTAGGGAACAGCATCATTTTAAATGCATCCACCCTACCCAGCCAGGAGACCTCATAGCCCATCCAAGAGACAGACAGTTTGGTGAGCTGAGCAAGTAATGGTTGATTATTGATGTCAAAGTCTTTAGAAATTATTGTTGGAACCTGTATCCCCAGGTAGAAGAGGGAATGATCTTTCGAAGCATATTTAAAGCAGGATTTCAGATGGGTCAAGTAGTCTGGTGGGGTGTTAAGGGGGGAGGGCTTCAGCTTTAGTGGTGTTCAATTTATTGTATGACACTCAGCTGTAGTTATCTAAGATGTGGTGAAACTCTAGTAACCAGGTCTCCGGGCTGGATATAAAAAAAAGAGGACATCGTCTGCAAACAGGCTGTGGTCGGTCCCCGGAGGCTAAAGCTCTGCACCCGCATTATACAAAGCATGGATTCAAAAATTTTAAGCCCTCCGGGGTGGACATGTGACGGATCCTGTTTCTGGCTTGTTGGTCCCTAAGCTTCCTAGCTAGCATCCATCCCACTTTATTACCTGTAGTGTAGAATTTATGATGGAGAAGGGAGAGGGCAGCTTGGGTACGGGCCAAAAGAAGGTTTTGGAGCTGGTGTCTAACTTAGGACAACTCAAGTTTCAGTGCTGACGAAGTACAGGTTTTGTTACGGGCCTCTAGGCTCGAAAGCTTAGATTCAAGTTCCTGCTGGAAGAATGAATTTGCCTTTTTCAGTCTAGAGCTGGCTTGTATCGCTGTTCCCCATAGAACTGCCTTAAGTGTGCACAAGTATGTAAATATGGAGGTGTCCTCTGGATTGTTGGTGCCTGTGTTTAAGGTAAAGGTTTAAGGTAAAGGTGGAGAGCCACCTTACTTATCAATGTGGTGAGGAGGTAGTAGGGGAGGCACCATGGCCTTGGGCAGGTCGACTGAGCTTAAGGGGACCATGACCACAGCAGCGGACCATGTCTCGACCAGGTGAGGGAGGATGGAAACAGCCTTAGAGTGTTGGAGGGACCATTTATCAGTAAGTATCAAATATATACGAGACTAGATATTGTGGACATGTGACTGGAAAGTTTAGTCTTTTGCACCGGGGAAATGGCTTACCATGCATCTTAAAAATCGTATTCAGCTATCAATTTATTAAAGGCCAGGGGTGGGCCCGTAATGTCTGGAGGTGGTGCCGCTCCTGGGGGATAGGTCTTGTCCACTCGGGTATATAGGACCAAGTTAAAGTCACCCAACAATATCAGGCTACCTGTCTTAATCATCAGGAATTCCCTCAGGACAACCTTGAGAAAAGGAATCTGCCTGGTTTTACGGGCATAAAGGGTGACAAGCATCACTAACCTGTCCTCCAGTAAGCCAGTTAAAATCAAAAACCTGTCCTGCTTATCTTCATACTACTGGGAAAGGGCAAAGGAGGTCTTAGAACTAAAGAGTATGGCCACATCATTGTGTTTGAGAGGGCAATTGGCGTTATAGCAGAGAGGGTAATGATGGGCACGGAGAGTAGGGGGGGGGGGGGGCCCTAGAGGAGAAATGGGTTTCTTGGAGCGCCACAACGCAAAAAGTTAAGGGCCAACTGTCTCTTGTTCGGGGAGTTAAGACCCCAAATATTTAAAGAGGGAAACTTAAGCAAAAGTGCTAGGGTGGATGGTATGGAGGAAGCAGTAAAGTGAAGCAGGGAGGTTGGTAATGTTCAGAGCAAGGAGAGAAAGGAGGAGGGTGCAGGAGCAGGGGGGGGGGCAGAGAGGGGGCGAGGGTCGGAAATAAACCAGACAGTGGGTTACCGCATTTGCAGCTTAAGTGGAGAATCTGCAAGGTGGGTAACATTTTGGGCACCTGGTGCTTGCACAGAGAGCAAGCCCCTTTCCATGTCTAAGAAACACAGAGGAACTGGAGGTGAATTAGAGTGGGATAGGGTGTTGCACTCTGGGAAGGGCAAGGAGTATCCGGCAGTCCAGGGAAAATAAAAGAGTCTGGCTATCCAGGATTTCAGGAGAAGACCTAGCTAGCCAGGTGTGTTAAGTACAACCAGTCAGGCGTATCATAAGAGAGGCATATCCATAGGAGTCTATGGCCAGAAAGTAAAATGAGGGAAGTGCCGTCCTCCCATGAAGGAATGAGCTCCAAAACATAACAAACAGTACCTGAGAGTTAATGGGTAAACCTCATGGGTTGGGTCTCTGAGTCTCTGAAAGAAAGTCCCAGGAGCAGTATGAACAATAAGGAGTAAGACTGCTATTTTCTCTCAATTTTTTCAGGTATTCCATGGAATCAATGTTGGAGGTCCTCGCCTCAGGAGCCGGCTTGCCCCACTGTGGACCACTCAGCAGCTATGCGGGCCAGGGGTTGAGAAGTGTTAGATGCACAGGGAATTTTCCAGCCTTTCTGTAGTTGGATTCCCTCATCAGGAGTAAATATGACATGGGTAGAGTTATTCCTCTGGACAATGATCTTTACTGGGAACCCCCGGCGGTAGGAGAGGTTGTGGCTCCTCTGGGCTGAGGTGACCGCTTGGAAAGATCTTCTCTTGAGGATAGTGGCAGAGGAAGAGTCTGGGAACAATTGGATGTCAAGGTGGACCTCGATGTTTTACCCTACTATGTCCTCTCAGCAGCTGTTCCTTCATGTGAAAAAAGTGCATATTATTATTATTGTAGATTTATAAGGTGCCACAGTGCTCTGCAGCACCACACAGTAGGGAAAACAGGACATACATCAAACAAGGACATACAAGGCAGACAAAATAAATGCAGACATGAAAACAAAGGGTATAGAGGACCTGCTCATTGAAGAACTTACATTCTAAGTGGAAGAGGGCGCAGGTGAAACAAGAGGAGCGAGTGTGGCTTAGAGTGGAGATTGGGACAGATGTGAGGGTGTATTAGTGTGAATAGTATCATCAGGGATAAGGTAAGCATTAAAAAAGAGATGGGTTTTTAGGGAATGTCTAAAGATTTGAAGGATGTGTGAAAGCCTGATTGGATGTGGCAAGGAATTCCATAAGTGGCAGCAGACTTGTAAGCGTGAGTGAGAGGTGGTTACTAGAGACAAGACACAGGTCAGAGGTAGATCTAAGTGGGCTGGAGGGAGAGTATTTTGATATGAGATTTAAAATGTATGATGGTGTGGGGATGTTGAGGGCTTTGTAGGTAAGGGTGAGTAAATTGAATTGGATTGTGGAGGACACGGAGCAAGTGTACAGATTTGCAAAGTTGTGAGACAGATATGGAGCGGGGAGAGAGAAACATCAGTCTTGCAGCAGCATTTAAGATGGATTGAAGTGTGGATATATGGGTGTCGGGAATGCCAGACAGTAGGAGTTTTAGTAGTCAAGATGGGAGATGTTGAGAGAATGGATAAGAGTTTTGGTAGCATGCTGAGTAAGAAAACTGTTTTTTCTGGGAATGTTTTTAAGGTGGAATCGACAGGACTGGGAGGGAGTCTGGATGTGAGGAATAAAGCAGAGGATGGAGTCAAATGTGATACCAAGACAGCGGGGAAAACTGTCACTAAGGCCAATGGAGTGAAGGGTGATCAACAGTGTCAAAAGCAGCAGAAAGGTCCAGAATAGTGAGTATTTAGAAATGACCCTTAAACTTTGTAGCAAGCAAGTAGATCATCGATCACTTTTGTGAGAGCAGTTTCAGTGGAATGTTGGGGATGGAAGCCTGATTGCAGAGCGTCAAGAATGG
Organism: Mixophyes fleayi; assembly: GCF_038048845.1. NCBI lineage: Eukaryota > Metazoa > Chordata > Amphibia > Anura > Limnodynastidae > Mixophyes > Mixophyes fleayi. The sequence continues at coordinate 130,042,590 of NC_134405.1, forward strand.
AGTAAGACAAGAGAAAGTGAGGCAGACATTTGTACACTAATCGCTCAAGTAGTTTGGAGGCAAACGGGAGGAGAGAAATAAGGCAGTAGTTAGAAAGAGAGGTTGGATCTTGAGATGGTTTCTTTAAAATTAGTGTGATGAGCGCATGTTTAAAGGAGGTTCGAAAAGTGCCAGTGGAGAGAGACAGGTCGAGCAGGTGAGCTAGAGGTGGGCATGCATGCAGTGGAGGAGAGAGAGTGGAGAAGTTGGGAGGGAATAGGTTGAGGGAACAGGTATGAGATGTATGATTGATATATATATATATATATATATATATATATATATATATATATATATATATATATATAGTTAAGTGGGTATTGTCGCTAACCAATAACGATTGTCAAACCTCGATTTGTGTTTCCAAAGCACAAAGATTTATTCTCAATAAGTAGCAGAATAATTCAAGCGGAATAATAATAAGTACAGCCGTTACTTATCGCAGGCGCTCTGGATCCAGTGTGCAGTCATTCAATCCTGAAGTCTGGGGACAAGATGTCTGACCACTAGATGAGAAGCTGCTGCTTATATGTACACAGGAATACAGTAAAAACAATGAAGTTGGTATAGCTTGCTTCTATTGGTTCAGGTTTCAGGAAAGTCCAAGGGGTTGTCAATCATTGGCTAGTTCATCCTAAAGAATCCAAAGGAGGGGGTCATCTCTCCAGGGGGTATGCTATGCTCTTTCCGCCAAGATTCCTTAGTCTTAAGTAGTTCATAATTCCCTATCATTCATTAACTTGTGTATGCACTCTGCGATTCCTTCGCAGAGTGAACCAAACAGTAGCAAATGTTAAGAGGTTTATTATGATACCACACATGATATGATTCCTTCAACCTGTTCCATATATTTCACTAATGTGCATATAACTCATATTATAACACATAAATACTACTATATTTCGACATAAATGACTATGTGTTGCAACTACCATTAATGTGTACTATTTTACAAGTATGCGTGTTTGTGCGAATGTATGGTAAAAGACCAAATACTGTTGCTGCCACGTGTTGTAGCTGCGTACGCCCTTCCACGCCGTAGCGTGCCCTTGTACGTCGTAGCGTACCGTACGCATCTTTTCAGACAAAGACAACCAAGTTTGCTCGATTTTAATTGAAATGACTTTATCCAATTTGCTGACTTCGACAGCTCCACCCTTTGATAGTCTAATAAACTATCACCCAATCACCGTTTCAAGTTCAGGATTATACAATACTTCTTCACAGACCATGATCTCGGTATCTGGTACCACCCTTTCAGTCTCTTTCTCAGTGTTACTCCTAGGAGACCATTTTCCATACTTCAACACAGTAGGAACACATTTGACACATAAACCAATCGCTAAGATGACACCCAGTATACGGAGAAGGAGCTTGCCTACACTAGCAACCATTTCCTGTACCCACTTCCCCAGACCAGAGAACCATTTCACAGGGTTCAACCATGAGAACCAACCTGCCACCTTTTCCCCGACCTCATATAACGAAGAATTATGGTTCTTTCGAAATTCCCATTTTAGTTGCAAAATTTCATCCATCTTCCGGTCTATAACCTCTTTAGAGTCATCCGTATTATTGGGGATGTACGTGCAACATTTGACACCGAACTGGGTGGCCAGTGTTACACAGTACCCACCAGTAATAGAGGTGAGATAATTTAGTACCAGTCTATGTTGCACCAACTCCTACTTGTACGCTTGTAGCTCCCTTCCAGTATACCTGAAAGTGTCATCATACATCTCGGTGATATTATCTATTAATTAAGCTAGGTCTTGGATATATTTAAAGTTTAATGTTCCCTGAGCGGTCCTGGTGAGATCTAGAGCAACCATAACTTGAAACCCAGCGGTCTCACTAATCAATTTTGTAGCTATGGGCTCCTCACCAGGAATCATATTTCTCTTTCCATGGTGTTCATACTGTGTGTGTAAGTATGGTGGTGATGTAGTCTTGTGAATACCAACCATTTCTTCATGAGTAATAGTCATGATTTCAGGAACCAGTTTAGCTAAGAAGCACAAGCCCTTGGAACTCGGAGTCACCCAGGAATAAGCTTTCCTTCCACAAACAAAATACACATCATCAGGGAGAACATAAGGAACAGTATGCCCATTAATTATATCACACAGAGTTTTGATAAAACTACCCATGCCGAGTGTCTTCATTTGCTCGAGACACGTGTCCACATGGATGACATTCTTACAATTATCTATAGAGACTTTTCCAATGGATACCTTCTTATGTTTGGTTATACACCCTAGTTTGTGACTTCCATCAACATTTCTGCCTATTGGTGACCTTGTGAGTCTCCCTCTAAATTGAGTGTGGCGAGCCATTGTCTGATCTGATGGGTCAGCTTCCCAATTCTCCAGACGTTTTGCATGAGAGATATTTAGACACAGCAAAGATCTGTCTATGGAGTATTGTCGAAGCGTCAGACTAGGGGACCTAGTGTTATTGTACCTCCCGTCTATGGGCCTCCCACCCCTCAATTCGAGTACTTCGGATATGTTTAGAGGGAATGGCACTAGTCCTATGTTATGCTGCCCTTGAGGCACGTAAGAACACACCCAACACTCGGTTTGGTTTAGCACCTTACCCACCAGGGAGTGATAATCCTCCAAAGGATGCCCGCCTATATTCAGAGTACTGGGGGACTGGCATCGTTGGATGCATCTCTCTTCAACTAGGGAGTCACAGAACTTGCAGATACAATACTCATCAGACAATAGCCCCTCACACTGCCTCCGAGTTCCTGAGCTAGCAGACCTTTTCATAACCCCCGGACCAAGCTTGATAATGGGCTGCTCTGAGTATTCTAATAACTTTTCCTCTGCCTCCATCTCATCCGCATCACTACCAGAACCCTCCTCCGTCCTCCATCCTCCTTCACAAAAATAGAATGTCCTATAAAGAATAAAAACAAGGAAAATCCTGGAACAAAAGAAAAACAAAAACCGCCACTCCATCGCTGGAAAGATAGTTCTGGGGCAACGTCTCTGTTTCAGGTGTCTCAACTGCAGGCTTTAGGTCTCCCGGAACAGACTCACAAGTGACAGATCTATGTCGTCGGTCTTAGTTTTATCTTGCACTTTCTCCGGATTATGGACTCTCCTGCAGTGGGTGAAATGGATCCAAGTGTCTCTCTCTGCAACCTTCAGTGATGTAGTACTGGTCAGCAGCACTTGGTACGGGCCTTCCCAACGGTCTGTTAAACAACCTGAACGTACGAAATTGCGGATCATAACATAGTCTCCAGGTTCAACATCATGACAGTTCGTTTCTGTCATACCAGATGACAGCATTTTTAGTTTTTGTTGTTGTTGTTTTAGCTGTCTACTCATTCTTATAAGATATTGTACAGTCACTTCATTATTACACTTCAAGTCGTCTTGTGGACTCACGATCAAATGAGGTTGTCGTCCGAACAGTATCTCAAAGGGAGACAGATTAAGAGGAGGTCTAGGAGTGGTCCGAATGCTATGGAGGACCAATGGCAAAGCCTCAGGCCATGCCAACCCAGTTTCAGCTATTACCTTACCAAGCTTGTTCTTTATAGTACCATTTACTCTCTCCACCTTACCACTGGCTTGTGGTCGGTAAGGGGTGTGAAGTCTGCTACCGATTCCCATGAGTTTACACATATTTTGGAAGATATCACCAGTAAAGTGGGTACCCCTATCACTTTCAATGATTCTAGGGATACCGAACCTACATACAAAGTCTTGTACAATTTTCTTTGCAGTGAACACAGCAGTATTAGTGGCTGCCGGATATGCTTCTACCCAACCGGAAAACACATCAATACACATTAACACATACTTTAGATTCCTGCACGGTGGTAATTGGATATAGTCAATTTGTATTACCTGAAAAGGTCCGTCTGTAGGAGGGATGTGGGATGGCTCAGTTGGAATAGTTTTCCCGATATTTTTCCTCAAACAAGTAAGACATGACATTGCCTTCTTACCAGCCTGAGAGGAAAATCCAGGAGCACACCAGTATGCTCTCACCAGTTTGCACATACCTTCTTTACCCAGGTGAGTCAGGCCGTGTGCTGCTTCAGCCAGGCTTGGATAGTAAGTTCGGGGAGCTACAGGCTTACCTTGTCCAACCCTCCAGAGTCCTGAGGACTCTTGACCACATCCCTTCGCCTTCCAGACCGCCTTTTCCTGCAGGGAACACAAATCTTGCATTTCAATTAGTTTCTGCATGTCTAATGTTTGAAAAACCATCATAGTCTCGGTCGATACAGTCATAGGTTGCCCTGCTGCCCATTTAGCAGCTTCGTCCGCCCTGTTATTGCCCAGTGACACTGGGTCTTCTTCAAAGGTATGGGCTGTGCACTTTATGATGGCTACTGTTCTGGGTAACTGTATCGCTGTCAGAAGTCCTTTTATGTGTTGTGAGTGTGCCACTGGTGTACCTGCTGCTGTCGTAAAGTTTCTAAGACGCCAAAGGGCCCCAAAATCGTGCACTACCCCGAAGGCGTACCTAGAGTCAGTATATATATTGGCTGATTTACCCTCTGCCAACTCACACGCTCTCCTTAATGCTACTAGTTCCGCCACCTGGGCTGAGTGAGGTGGACCAAGGGGTTCAGCTTCTACCACATCCTGGTCGTCTACAACAGCGTAACCAGTACATAGCTCTCCCATCTCTGTCTGTCTATGACAACTCCCGTCTGTATAGTACGTAAAATCTACATTTTCTGAGGGGGTGTCACGTATGTCGGGCCTTGCAGTAAAGGTCTGATTCAGGTGTTCCATACAGACATGCGTGTCAGTATTCTTGCCTAACTCATCATCAACCAGGGTCTCCTCACCTCCTACCCTTTGTGTCTCTAGAGACACATATGGAAGGTATGTAGCTGGATTTAAGGTGCTACATCTTTTGATGGTGATGTTTGAGGGTGCCATCAGGGCTAGTTCCCACTTCGTGAATCTAGCTGAAGAAACATGTCTGGTTTGGGCTGAGTTTAACAGAGCTGATACAGCATGGGGTGTATAAACAGTTAAATTATGTCCTAATACTACGTCCTCGCTCTTACTTACCAGAAGAGCAGTTGCTGCTACACTTCTGAGACATGTTGGGAGTGATCTTGCCACATTGTCCAATTGTGCACTGTAGTATGCTACCGGTCTGCTAGCGTCACCATGTTTCTGTGCGAGGACACCTGCTGCACAACCATCAGCTTCTGTACAGTTTAGCTCAAAAGGCTTTTCATAATCAGGTATTTCCAATGCAGGTGCTCTAGTCAGACTATCTTTAAGATTAAAGAACGCTTGCTCTGACTCTTCTGTGCGTACGACACGTTCTGGTTTTGAGGAAGAGACTAGCTCCTGCAATGGTAATGCCAGAATAGAAAAACCTGGGATCCAGGATCTACAGTATCCACACATCCCCAGGAAAGTACGAATCTGCTTCTGGCTCTGTGGCAGAGTCATGTGTTGTATGGCCTCAATCCAGTCGGTTGTCAAGTGTCTTAGCCCCTTAGTGAGGCAGTGTCCTAAGTATTTGACCTTAGTCTGACATGGCTGTAATTTGTCCTTTGCCACCTTGTGCCCTGTTTGTGAGAGATGGAGCAACAACAATTTAGTATCATGTAAACATGACATAAAAGAATCAGAGCACAGCAACAAATCGTCCACATATTGAATTAGAACAGACCCATTGTGGGGTTGAAAGGATTGCAAACAGTCATGTAAGGCTTGGGAGAAAATACTGGGGCTGTCAATGAACCCCTGGGGAAGTCTGGTCCATGTGTATTGCACTCCCCGGTAGGAGAATGCAAAAAGGTATTGGCAGTCAGGGTGAAGAGGGACTGAGAAGAAAGCAGAACATAGATCAATGACAGTAAAGTGACTAGCAGACGGTGGAATCTGCATGAGGATGACAGCTGGATTCAGCACTACGGGGAATTGGCTCTCCACAACTTTATTAGTTCCCCTTAAGTCCTGGACTAATCTATAGCCCCTCCCCCCACTCTTCTTCACAGGGAAAATGGGACTATTTGCTGTACTGGCTGTAGGAATTAAAATCCCTTGTTGTAACAGCCTCTCAATAACAGGATATACCCCTAGTTTCACCTCCGGTTTTAATGGATACTGTGGGATTTTTGGAGCTATCCTACCACTTTTTAGATTGACCATGACAGGGGCTACGTTTGCCATCAGTCCAGTGTACTGTCCATCTCTGGTCCATAGTGAACCTGGTATTTCCAGCAACATCCCCTTTACTTGAGATGGACTGTGTTCTATAACAGTAGAGTGTAACATTAACCTTTGAGGGGTGTCCAATATATCCTGTACCTCATGTGCGACCTTCTCCGGTATATCTAAGAAAACACCATCAGAAGTACAGGATATGACACATCCCATTTTACATAACAAGTCTCTTCCCAGCAAGTTAGTAGGAGCCGCCTCAGCCAAGAGAAACGAATGCTTGGTATGCAGGGGCCCGATAGTAACTTCAGCAGGTTTAGTTAGTGGATAATGCAACACTTTTCCCATTACCCCTATGGCTGGAATGGTTTTACTGGTCACCTGTAGATTGAAAGGAGATGTTATCACAGATCGGGCCGCCCCTGTATCTACAAGAAAGGTTTGTTTCCTACCAGCTATGTCAACTATCATTTTTGATTCTTCTCTCTGACTCTCAGTTAACCTCACTGGCTGTAGATTACAGGTATGACCTGACCCCTAGCGCTGACTATCATTTTCCCGCGCAATATTTGCTGCTATAACATGCGCAGGTAACTGTGTTCTCTTGCCTATGTGTGTTTCTCCATGGAGGATACCTATATGATTCCCTATCCATATGTGTATCCTGTCTTGTTTTTTTTACAATCTCTTGCGAAATGGCCTTCTTCGTTACACTTGAAACATCTGATTATTCTATATTTCTTATTATGTGGGTTGTATGCTGGTGGTCGTGTATGCATCCCCTCTAGAGCCTGTATACTTACCGTCATTAACCTATCACTTTTCTATTCCTTTTTCCTAAAAAGGTTTTTGTCATGCTCCACAGCAGACTCCCTAAGAGAATCTACTGTGATGCCTCTCCAGTTAGGTAATGTGGTTTGTACTCTCGTCTTTAAATTTTCTCTAAGGCCATCCATTAATACTCCTACAGCTACCTCTCTGTGATGTGGGTCCTCACCTATGTTGGATATCCCAGTAAACCGTGTTATCGCTGCTATAGCTCTAATAAAGTAATCTGAGGCTGTTTCACTATCCTTTTGTTTTATGGTGAAAATCTTACTCCAACTTACTACTACTGGAAAATAGATGGCTAAGTGTTTGACAATTTGTTCTATATTTTCTTGGTTAATCTCATCAGTCAAGGTGTCATCTTCGTCCAACAAACAATCTCTAATACATTTTTGTATGTCAGTATGGGGAGGAAGACACGCCCTCAACACTACACGCCAATCCTTATTGGTTGGTTCGTGTGCATTTCCTAAGTCTTTAACAAACTTCTGACATTTAGCCAACTTTTTTCTAGGATCTGGGAATTCAGTCATAATGGAACCTTGCGATCTATGGGTGGCGATTTGCGAAAACCCGGTTTTCGCACTCGGTATACCTGTCCTGTATACCGGCCTTCAGTTGGGCAACCTGCCTCGTCAGACAGCAACTGAGCACAATCCACAATAAAACAGTGTATCAACGTTACAAAATCACACACTATACACCTTTTCTGTGCAGAAAATCAAAAGTTCCCAACAATAGTAATAATGTCTCAGAGGCTTTTACAAGTAATTATACTATGCACATATAATAACTATCAAAACGATTGTTTAACCACGTGGAAAATCTACCGGAAGTTCGCGTACGCACAGCAGGAAATACACATACGCTAAGCAATGCAATACAGTTAAAACGCACAATGACAGTAAAAAGAAACAGTTTTCTCTTTTGTCCCTAGGTTCTAGTTAGTGTGCCCTAGACAATGCAAAACGGACATTCGGTTTCACAACACAGAGTAAAATTCAGGTTTTGAACACATTGCGTTCTTACCCGTTTATGACGCGTCTCCACCCTTTGTTGAAGAACCGAAATCCGTTGGTCTTGCGTATCATCGGCAACGAAACCTCCAAAGCTCACGAGCCCCCAAATTGTTAAGTGCGTATTGTCGCTAACCAATAACGATTGTCAAACCTCGATTTGTGTTTCCAAAGCACAAAGATTTATTCTCAATAAGTAGCAGAATAATTCAAGCGAAATAATAATAAGTACAGCCGTTACTTATCGCAGGCGCTCTGGATCCAGTGTGCAGTCATTCAATCCTGAAGTCTGGGGACAAGATGTCTGACCACTAGATGAGAAGCTGCTGCTTATATGCACACAGGAATACAGTAAAAGCAATGAAGTTGGTATAGCTTGCTTCTATTGCTTCAGGTTTCAGGAAGGTCCAAGGGGTTGTCAATCATTGGCTAGTTCATCCTAAAGAATCCAAAGGAGGGGGTCATCTCTCCAGGGGGTATGCTCTGCTCTTCCCGCCAAGATTCCTTAGTCTTAAGTAGTTCATAATTCCCTATCATTCATTAACTTGTGTATGCACTCTGCGATTCCTTCGCAGAGTTAACCAAACAGTAGCAAATGTTAAGAGGTTTATTATGATACCACACATGATATGATTCCTTCAACCTGTTCCATATATTTCACTAATGTGCATATAACTCATATTATAACACATAAATACTACTATATTTCGACATAAATGACTATGTGTTGCAACTACCATTTAATGTGTACTATTTTACAAGTATGCGTGTTTGTGCGAATGTATGGTAAAAGACCAAATACTGTTGCTGCCACGTGTTGTAGCTGCGTACGCCCTTCCACGCCGTAGCGTGCCCTTGTACGTCGTAGCGTACCGTACGCATCTTTTCAGACAAAGACAACCAAGTTTGCTCGATTTTAATTGAAATGACTTTATCCAATATGCTGACTTCAATATAATATATATAAATATATATATATATATATATATATATATATATATAATCTATATATCTATCTGTATATATATATATATATATATATATATATGTGTGTATAGTATGAGATGATGAGATGAGTGTAGAGACTTCGTCTTCAGTTACTGTAGAAAATGTAAGGGTGGATTGGGAAGTGTAGGTGAAGGTGGATAGAATGTGTGGAATTTGGCATGAAGAATTATCTTGTCGAATGGTATCGATTTTTTTTCTTTGAAGTAGGTTGCAAAATTATGGGCTGTGAGGGAGGAAGGGTGAGGAGGTGCAGGGGGCCAGAAAAGTGAGTTGAAGGTGGCAAAGAGGTGACGTGGGTTAGAAGACTGGGTGGATAGTAGAGATTTGAAGAATGTTTGTTTGACAATTGAAAGGGCAGTGAAAGGATGAAGCTATAGTGGAGGCAATTGGGATAGGAACGAGATTTTCTCCAGTGGCACTCTGCAGTGTCGGAGCACATTTGCAGGTAGTGGGACTGTTTGGTGTGTATGTGGTAGCTGGAGCTGCATTGTCTAGGGCTGAAGTGAGTGTTTTATTGTAGAAAGATTAAGGCAGGATAATGCAGACATAGGAGAAAATAATTGTTTTAGTGAAGATGAGAAGTGGATTGGGTTAAGAGTACTTAGGTGTCTGTTATGGCCACCAGTGCGGCATAAACTCATAGAACAGGTAGAAGAGGTCTTCACCTTTAGCAGCCGCCTTTCCCGTAGAGACTGATTATGCTCACAGGTACTCAGATGCCCCCAGGTCTTATGCTCAGAGTAGTATGAGTTTATGCTAACACGGCAGAGCACAGGTACAGGTGGTAGCACTTAGTGTAGCAGCAGGCCAGAGATCAGCGGACTGGACAGAGCACCAGAGAGGATGTCGGGTACAGGCAAAAAGGTCAAGGTCACAGGCAGTGGTTTAGAATCCGTGTACAAGCAAAAGTTTGTGGTCACAGGCAGTGGTTCAGAATCCGTGTACAAGCAAAAGTTCGGGGTCACAGGCAGTGGTTCAGAGTCCGGGAACAGGCAAAAGGTCATACACAGGTAATCAATCCAAGGTTTCAACACCAAACACTAAACAAGAACAGGAGCAGGCAGTAGTACTGGAACAGAACGCTATAACCGGCAGTGAAGCTCAGTCCTCACTGCCTTAAATACTGCAAGGGACCAATCAGACCAAGGGCCAGCAAGGTGTTACTTAATAAATTACTGGCATGCAGCCAGTAACAGAGAATGGAGACCTTACTGATCCGCCCCCTAATCAGCCCTAAACGGCTGAATGAAAAACTGACCTGAGCGCATGCGCCCAGTTGTCTGACAGGTGTCCGGGTGCTGCGGCAGGGATCTCGATGCATCCCGGTTGTTGCCCAGGCAACCGGGACGCCGGAACCAGAAGTGACGCCCCGATCGTCATGGAGACGGCCGGGACGTCACGAGTAGCCCCTAAAGAGTTGCGGCGGTGCTCCTAACAGTACTCCCCCCTTGAGGAGGGGTCAAGGAACCCTGACATCCAGGCTTAGTAGGAAACCTCTTAAAAAATTCCTTAAGAAGTCTCTCAGCATGATGACGCTTCTGTGGTATCCAGCATCGTTCTCTGGGCCGTAACCCTTCCAATGGACTAATGGACTGGACTTGACCTTGAACTTTCCTTGAGTCCAGAATTTTTTCAACTATAGGCCTGTTAGGGGAAGGTTTATTGAACTTGCTAGGAGTAGCAGCCTTTTTCAGAAGAGAGCAATGGAATGTGCAGGGTATTTTTAAAGAAGGTGGTAGTTTGAGTTTGAATGCCACTGGGTTTATCCTTTTCTCTATAGTACATGGTCCAATGTATTGGGGTCCCAGCTTCCTGCCGAGTTGCCTTAATTTGATGTTCCGTGTGGACAACCAGACTCGATCCCCCACTTTCAACAAACACGGACCATGATGACGATCAGCAAAGGATTTGGATTTGTGAGAAGCTTGACCTAGTGCGGACTGCACCTTCTTCCAGAAAGTCCTTAGCCTAGATGTGAAAGCAGGCGTCCCGGAATCACCAACGGAAAAGGTAGAAGAGAGAGAGTTAGCTTTTGGGTGGAAGTCGGGGTTACAGAAGACCGGGGAGGTATGTGTTGCGGAATGGCAGGAATTATTGTATGCAAATTCTGCCCAAGGTAAGAGAGAGGACCAATTATCATGGAACTTGGAGACATAGATGCGCAGGAACTGTTCCAAGGATTGGTTGGTTCTTTCCGTCTGACCATTCGACTGCGGGTGGTAAGCTGAGGACAAATTTATTTTGATTCCGAGGGAATTGCAAAAAGACCTCCAGAATTGTGCAATAAATTGGGACCCTCGATCCAAGATAATGTCTTCAGGAAGGCCGTGGAGACAGAAGATCTGAGTAATGAATAATGTGGCCAAGCTTCTGGCATCCGGCAGTTTGGGTAAGGGTATGAAGTGTGCCATTTTGCTGATTCGGTCAACGAGTACCCAAATGGTATTATGACCTGAAGTCAATGGGAGATCGACAATAAAATCCATAGAAATATGGCTCCAAGGCCTGCTTGGAGTCGACAAGGGTAACAGTTGACCAGAAGGACGGTTTCTAGAAGATTTATTTCTAGCGCAATTTTGGCAGGCGCATACATAGTTTTCCATATCAGAAGATAAGGTGGGCCACCAAAGCCAGCGGGAGAGTATTTCAATGGTTCTATGGATTTTGGGATGAACTGCTGAGCGATTGTCGTGGCATTCGATGAGCACAGACTTCCTCAGATGAATCAGGACAAACAATTTATTAGTGGGTGTCTGAGCTGGAGCAATTTTCTGAAAGTGGCAGAGTGTGGCCCCAAGATCCTGAGTTAGACCGACATGAATGGAGGTCGAGGAAATTATAGGTTGCGGATCAGGAGGCTGAGGATAACATGCCATAAAACTCAGAGACAGAGAATCAGCCTTGGTATTCTTTGATCCTGGACGAAAAGTGATGAGGAAGTTGAACCGGGTGAAAAACAAAGCCCAGCAGGCCTGTCAAGGATTTAGAATTTTGGCGGTCTGAATAAACTGAATGTTTTTGTGGTCAGTGAAGATAGTTATAACGTGAGTTGCTCCTTCTAATCAATGCCGCCATTCTTCGAGGGCCCACTTGATGGCCAATAACTCTCAATTCCCAACATCGTAGTTAATTTCGGCAGATGAGAATTTCCTGGACAGATATGCACACGGGTGCAATTTCTTGCTTTGAGGATCTCTTTGAGAGAGAATGGCGGCTCCTCCTACATCTGAGGCGTCTACTTCTACAATGAATGGAAGCTCAGGGTCCGGGTGCCTGAGAACGGGTGCAGATGTGAAGGCAGCTTTAAGGGCAGAAAAGCTCGCCAACGCCTCCGAAGACCAATTAGCCGGGTCTGCGCCCTTCTGGGTGAGAGCAGTAATAGAAGTCACCGGGGAAGAAAACGAGCATATGAACCTCCGATAGTAGTTGGCGAAGCCAAGGAACCTTTGGATCGCCTTGAGGTTAGTAGGAAAAACCCAGTCTTGGATTGCTTGCACTTTACTGGGGTCCATGGAGAAACCAGATGAAGAAATGATGTATCCTAAGAAGGCCACCCTGGGGACTTCAAACTCTCATTTCTCCAATTTCGCGTAGAGGTGGTGTTGACGTAACTTCTCCAGAACTTCCCGAACCTGTTGGTGGTGCTGGGACAAGGACTGAGAGTAAATTAAAATATCATCCAAGTAAACCACCACGGTCTTACCCAGGAATTCTCGAAAGACGTCATTGATTAGATCTTGGAAGACTGCCGGTGCGTTACACAATCCGAATGGCATCACCAAATATTCATAATGCCCAGAGAGGGTATTAAAGGCCGTCTTCCATTTGTCTCCCTGTCTGATGCGGATGAGATTATAAGCACCCCATAGGTCAATCTTAGAGAAGATGGTGGCAGACTTGAGCTGGTCAAACAAAACAGAAATCAAGGGTAAGTGTTTTTGACTGCGATTTTATTCAGGCCACGGTAGTTGATGCAGGGTCTCAGACTGCCATTTTTTTGGCCACTAAGAAACATCCAGAACCTACTGGGGATTTGGAGGGACGGATAAATCCTTTCTTTAGATTCTCCTCCACGTACTGTTCCATAGCTTGAGTTTCTGGGGCAGACAAAGAATACAGACGCCCTTTGGGCAATTTTGAACCTGGCACAAGATCGATAGCCGATGAGGCGGGAGAGAGTCAGCCTTCTGTTTACAGTACACGTCACTGAAGTCCTGGTAAGGTGCAGGCAACAATTCTGGACTAGGCTGCAGAGTTCTGAGAGGCAGGGTGAAACAAGAAGTAGAGCACTCTGGACTCCAACGGATGATCTCCCCTCTTTTCCAATCAATAAGGGGATTATGACTTTGCAGCCACGGATACCCCAGAATCAAAGGAGCGGAGGGACAGGTGATCAGGAAGAATGTGAGCTCTTCAGTATGGAGAGCGCCCACGGATAAGCGAAACAATGGAGTCTTAGCGAGTATTCGGCCCCCAACCAGGGGATTATCATCCAAACCGCAGGCGGTAATGCTCGAATCCAGTTCAACTTCGGGAATTCCAAAAGTTTGAGCCAAGAGAATGTCTAGAAAGTTACCTGCATGCACCACTATCGAGGAAGGCCAACAACTCAGTAGAACAATGTCTGAAGGCTAAGCGTGCAGGGACTAACAGAGAGTTTTCTGAAGAGATTACTTGGAGACCTAAACGCACCTCTTCACCAGCGCTTGGTGTTTCCCGACTTGCTAGGACAGGAACGAACTAGGTGGCTCGATTGGCCACAATACAAACAGAGACCTAGAAAGCGTCGTCTGGAACTTTCCTCTGGAGGCAGACGGTAAGCGCCCAACTGCATGGGTTCAGGGGAATCCAAAAGAGTAGGACCAGACTTGGGTGGTGAGCAAGGAGGTATAGATGATTCCCGTTCAGTTTTCCTCTCTCTGATTCGCCAATCAATCTTGACAAGCTGCATCAAGTTTTCAAGTGAGGGAGGTACAGGATACTGAACCAGGGAGTCCTTAATTTGCTCAGTGAGACCCAAGCAGAACTGACTCAGCGCCGGGTCATTCCAGGCATTCAGTTGACCATCGCCGGAATTCTGCACAATACTTCTCAGCAGAACGACGTCCTTGTCTTAACGTCCGGAGATAGGACTCAGCTGAGGCCACTCTGTTTGGGTTTTCATATAGCAGACCCAAGGCCTGGAAGAAGGCATCCACAGTTTGTAAGGATGGACTCATTGGTGGAAGGGAGAAGGCCCAGGACTGGGGATCGCCCTGGAGTAGAGATATTACAATCCCGACTCTTTGCTGTTCAGAAACAGAGGAGCCTGGTCTCAGGCGAAGGTATAACCTGCAACTCTTCTTAAAGTTGCGATCGGGCAAATTCAACTTCAGCTCTGGAGAGACGCCAGAGGGGGCTTGCTGAGGCTGCAGATTTCTGGAGGCCTTTTCTTGAGCTGACAAGCAATGAGATAGGCCCTGTACAACTTGAGAAACATCCTGGATCTGATTAGCCAGGACCTGGGCTGGAGAAAGTTTTGGGTCGCTGTTTTCCATGGCAGAATTACCTCCAATATTCATGGGCCGGTTATAATGTTATGGCCACCAGTGTGGCATAAACTCATAGAACATGTATAAGAGGTCTTCACCTTTAGCAGCCGCCTTTCCCGTAGAGACTGGTTATGCTCACAGGTACTCGGATGCCCCCAGGTCTTATGCTCAGAGTAGTATGAGTTTATGCTAACACGGCAGAGCACAGGTACAGGAGGTAGCACACGGTGTAGCAGCAGGCCAGACATCAGCGGACTGGACAAAGCACCAGAGAGGATGTCAGGTACAGGCAAAAAGATCAAGGTCACAGGCAGTGGTTCAGAGTCTGGGTACAGGCAAAAGTTCGGGGTCACAGGCAGTGGTTCAGGATACAAGCAAAAGGTCATACACAGGTAATCAATCCAAGGTTTCAACACCAAACACTAAACAAGAACAGGAGCAGACAGCAGTACTGGAACAGAACGGTATAACCGGCAGTGAGGCTCAGTCCTCACTGCCTTAAATACTGCAAGGGACCAATCAGACCAAGGCCCAGCAAGGTGTTGCTTAATAAATTACTGGCATGCAGTCCGTAACAGAGAATGGAGACCTTACTGATCCGCCCCCTAATCAGCCCTAAACGGCTAAATGAAAAACTGACCTGTGGGTGGGAGATGAGGTCAAAGGGGAAAATAAGTGAAAGAAGTTTAGTGGTAGAAGAGACAGTGGGATTATCAATGGGAATGTTGAAATGGTCAAAGGATAGGAAATAAGTGAGCCAAGCCAGAAAAGTTGTCAAGAAACTGGGAAACCAGACCTGAGGGAAGGGCGATAAATGAAAGAAACACGAAGGTGGTGTTAGGAACTTACCTTGTCCCCGTTCCGCTGCGCTGTCAGCGGGAGCTGACAGCGGTGTCCATATCTTCAGCGCTGCTTCTGTTAGCGCTGCCGCACTTCCTGCTTCTCTCTGCTGCTGATCATGTGACTCCTGGGCGGGGAATTCAAACTACTATATCTTCCCTGCTCTGACACGCTGCCTGTGTCAGAGCAATGTGTTTCCTGTTCCTGGCTACAGTTCCTGTGTCCTGACTCCTGTGATCCTGCTCCCTGTTTACCCCTCTATTCCTCCTACTCCTGTGTACCTACCTGGCTGTGACCGACTATTCTCTGGATCTCCCTCTGGCACCGTATACCTGATACCTTCTGTGTACCGACCCGGCTGTGTTATCGACTATTCTCTGGATCTCCCTCTGGCACCGTATACCTGATACCTTCTGTGTACCGACCCGGCTGTGTTACCGACTATTCTCTGGATCTCCCTCTGGCACCGTATACCTGATACCTTCTGTGTACCGACCCGGCTGTGTTACCGACTATTCTCTGGATCCTGCCACGCACCCATTGCCTCCGTGCATCTACCGGTTACTGTTCCAGACCTACTACGCCTGGAATTCACGGTTAGTGCCTGTACTTGCACCGCATTGTCTATTTTCTTGTCTGCCTGCCATCACTTAGAACTTTCTCCCTTACGTCAGTAGGCTAGTCTGGGGGCCGCGACCTGCGGTTCTTCGGCAGCTAAGCCCACACTACCTTGCGGTGGTTCTTGGTGAAGACCGGAAGGCCGTTAGACTCCGCGCCCTAGGTAAGCCTGTGCTAATACTGACTAAGGCATCAAGATCGTAACAGGTGGAGAGGATAAAATAGACGGATAGTGTGGACTGAATAAGAAAGTGAATAAGAGTGAGGGTTCAGAGGGTATGACATGGAAGGTGCAACTTGGAGGAAGTAGAATGCTTACTCTACCACCTTGTCTGTTTCTGGGTCTGTGGAATGGCTGAGGGAGAGTCCCCCAAAGCTGCAGGGGATGTAGAGTCAGAGGAGGTGAGCCAAGTTTTGTGTGGGGGGAAGTACCATTATCTGTATTGGACTATATATCAATTACACAACCAAGCTTATATTAAACAGCTCCTTCCCTCCCCCATTGCACCTCTCTAATTGCAAGCAGGAACAAGTGTCAGATGCCAGCAAATCTGCAAATGTGCATATGCTTATGGCTTGTTTTGTGGGCATGCGCAGTACAAATTTGCAGATTTTACACTATGCAGATGTATGCCCAACTTAGCATCAGGACTTTTGTATGGATAACCCTTTTAAAAGTGTAAGCCATTCTACAGAGATCAGGTTACTCTCTATGGAAAGAGCAGACTATTGACAAGAAGATCCTTCTATAAGAAATATCCAGCAATGCATCAGAAATCAATTTATCTTAAAAGTTCAAAGCATAACTCGCTAGAGTCAGGCTGCTTCAAACTACAATATTAAAACAGGCATCCTGCTATGGAGTTTTCATTAAAATATCAGGCAAAGATACCAATATATCCTTTTCTAGAGACACCACAGCATTCCTATACAGATGTCACTGTATAAAGCTATAACTATATAACTTTGTACCAAATCATCATTTAGTGATAAAACTATGTATGTGCTGTTTTGTAGCATAGTACCGATTGTTGTGAACAGGGAATCATCAGATATAAATATCATGATATCCAACTATAAAGATATTGCATAATCCTCCTGTAGATTTCACTGCACTTCCAATACTGTTAACAGTGTATCCCAATATAGAGGTAACACTGGACTGACTTGTATCAGTATATCTTCATATAGAGGTAACACTGCACTAACCTATATCAGTATATCTTCATATAGAGGTTACACTGCACTAACCTGTATCAGTATAGCTTCATATAGAGGTAACATTGGACTGACTTGTATCTGTATACCTTCATATAGAGGTTACACTGCACTGACCTGTATCTGTATACTAGAGATGGTCACTGACCCCCGTGTTTTGGTTTTGGTTTTGAATCTGGATTACCTTTTGGGTTTTGGTTTTGATTTTGCTCCACCTGTTTCTTGGATAAGTAAGGTAATTCTAAACCTAATACATAAGGAAAAAAACAGTTTAATTCATGGTAGGTCGTCATTAATTCTACAAACAAACCAGATTGTCTTCCTCTCCTTCTATGAATATCGGCAATGCAGCCATCGTCTTTAGTGTATATTACACCCTACACTTATAGCTAAATATATAAAGAAATGGACAAAGGCAGTTTGGTTTCTGTCTGCATCAGCCCCCCCCCCCCTCCACTTGTAGTAAAATATAAAAAATTCAGCTGTACAATATAAATTGAAATGGACAAAGCCAGTTTGGTTTCTGTCTCTATAGGCCCCCCTCCACTTGTAGAAAATAGTAAAAAATTCAGCCATTATAGACTGTACAATATAAATTGAAATGGACAAAGCCAGTTTGGGGTCAGTCTGTGTATGACACCCTACCCTTATTGAGAAATTGCCAAAACAGCAGCCTTTCAAGACTGTACGTGATATAGAAATGCCCCAAGTCCCTTTCCGATTTAGGGGTAGATTGCACCCTACACTTATATAGAAAGTTTTAAAAAGATGTTATCGTCATCATCTTTAGCTTCATCCTCACCCTCATCAGTGTGTACATCATCATCACAGACTATCAATTCATCGCTGCTTGAATCCGCCGTTAGAGAACAGTCAGTGCTTGGATGTCTTTGATGGTGAAGGCCTTCCTCGTGGAAGATGTAGTTCATTTTTATGAACATCATTTTCTCAACATTTTTTGGAACTAACCTCCTACGGTGATCACTAACTAGGTTCCCAGCTGTGCTGAATACTCGTTCAGAGTACACACTGGAGGGTGGGCAGCTTAGGTATTGCAAAGCAAGTTTGTACATGGGTTTCCAAATGGCCTGCTTTTCTTCCCAGTAAGGAAAGGGGCTGTCTGACATTTCCATATAAATTACCTCTTGAAAATAATCCTCCACCATCCTTTGCATGTTAATACTCGGATTGGATGGAGTTATGGGCAAGGTCACACATTTTTTGGAAAATTCTTTCAAACCAGCCCAGATGTTAAAGTGTTCTGGTCTGCCCTCTGTGTCCTCCCTGCTTAGCTTTTGAAAATTAAATTTTTAACAAGCAGCAGCTGCTTGAGAAACTGAAGGAGGACACGTCGTCAAGCCAAGGCCCAGCTCAGCAGACAACTTGCTCAGCAATAGCTACTTGCAAAAGTTCACATCTCGCTAATTTTTAAGCAAAGACTCAATGTCAGTCTTAAACCTTGGATCAAGCACAGTGGCCAAAACGTAGTGATCCGAGTTCAAGATTTTAATAACTCGAGGATTGTGAAGCAAATTAAGTACTTGATCTACAAGGGCAACATACTTTGCAGAATTGCTTTATTTCATCTCTTCCTTCAGTTTCTCAAGCTGCTTTTCCAATAGTCGAATTAAGGGAATGACTTGGCTCAAGCTAGCAGACTCTGCACTCACTTCACACGTCACAACTTCAAATGGTTTCAGCACCTTGCACAGCACTTAAAGGATTCCCCACTGTGCAAGAGTGAAATACATTCCCCCTCCCTTCCCAATGTCATGGCTTGTGCAATACACTTGGATGGCTTTGCGCTGTTCCTCCATCCTCTGCAGCATGTACAGGGTGGAATTCCACCTAGTTAACACCTCTTGCTTAAGTTGGTGGCAGGGCAAGTTAAACTGTTCTTGGAGCTGCTGTAATCTCCTACATGTTGTGGCAGAATGCCTTAAATGGCCTGAAATTTTACGGGCCACCGAAAGCATCTCCTGCACCTCCCGATTATTTCTTAGGAAGCTCTGCACCACCAAGTTGATGGTGTGAGTAAAACAGGGAATGTGATGGAAATCACCCAGTTGTAATGCTCGCACTATATTGTTGGCGTTATCAGAAATGACATACCCTGGGGAGAGTCCAAGTGGTATAAGCCATGCATCAATCACATTTCTCATTTGCGTAACAAATTGTCAGCTGTATGCCTGTAGTAAAGCCGGTGATACAAAGAGTGGCCTGCCTGTGACAAATGTTACGTAGTGGTGTACATGCTGCTGCTGTTCCTGCTGGTGAAGGTGAATGACCAACCCAGTGGGCTGTCACAGTCATATAGTCTTTGGTTTGCCCACTTCCACTTGTCCACATATCTGTGGTTGAGTGGACAGTGGGCAGAATGGCATTTTTCAGCGCAATCTCTACATTTTTACACACTTTTTTGTATAGTTGTGAAATAGCATTACGGGAAAAATGGTGTTGCAATGGAATTCTGTAACGTGGACACAAAACCTCAATTAACTGTGAAAAACGCTGCGTTTATTGTGGATATTGGACGCAGATCTAACACTAACATGGTAGCCATGGTGTCTGTGATTTGCTTGGCGACTGGGTGATTGCTGTTATATTTGCTTCCCCTAGCAAATGATTGTTTCACAGTTAATTGTTGTAATGTAGGACTGCTCTTTTTCTTGCCCTTCTTCTGGGATGATGATTCACCCCCAGCAGCAGCAGCAGCAGTGGGACTAACGCTTTCTTCAGAGGAATCAATTATAGTGCAAGAGTCATACAGCCTTACTAAGTGGGATGCAGGGCTAACACCGAGCGGTACTGAGGATATTGATGAGGATGGTGTTGTGGGTGTATTCTGTAGCCATCGGGATGTCGGTGACCGAAGGGTCCTAGCTGATGATGGAGTGCTTGTAATTTTTTGGGAAGAACTTTCAGCTTTTCCCAACACCTTGCCATGAACTCTCGTCAAATGGCATAACATGGATGAGGTTCCAAGATGGTTAAAGTCCCTCCCTCGACTGACTGTGGCTTGACATACACTACAAATGGCTATACAACTGTTGTCTGGATTTGGGTAGAAATAATTCCACACATAAGCAGTGGATTTTTTTGTTTTATGCCCAGGCATGACAATGGCCTTTTTCTTGTCACGTGCCAGAACTGCTGCCACTGGTGCAAGACTTACACAAACAACCTCATCCTCATCAACATCCTCATTAGCGTCCTCGTCGCCTACACAAATCTCCCCCTCAGCCTCCTCTAATTCCAAAGGGGCATCATCAATTTGTGTATCACCGGCTACACTCGGGCTGTTCAGGCACACATCAGCAGAACTGCTGAAAGGGCCCTTCTTTATGGGTACACAAACATAATGCTCACGATTAGACATACCACTGGTGGATGGACTCTCCACAGGGATTGGTGTCATTTCTGACTCAGAGCATACATTATCCTCTAATGCCTTACTGTTTTCTTGCAGCTCGGATTTCACACGTAACAGTAGTTGTGCACCACTTTTAGATTCCAAGTTACTTGGTCTTGTTTGGTCACGAGTGACCGTACAAGAAGAAGGCTCAGTAACATTTTTTGATCTGCCACTACTAGAGAAAGGCGAAGGCCTCATTCTTTCTTTGCCACTGCGTGTGTAGAATGGCATGTTGGCAATTTTATTTTTATCGGCAGTTAACTTTTCCTCAGTTACACTTCTTTTTCGCTTCAACGCGGGAATTTTTGTTATTGGTGTGTGTTTTTTTCCCTGATTTAAAAAGACTATGTACTTTTACATAGGCTTTACCAGATGACGTACTGGGAACACTACCATCAGGACTGGTGCCAGCACCTGCTTGCTGATCCTGCTCATATGTGGACTGCTTTGAATCCATTTTAATGAGCCCAAACCACTTGTAGTGCAAAATATTCAATAGATACTGCTGCTAGATATGACTTTTTGCAGCCAGAAAAATTATTGTTTCACACTGGGGAATATGGGACACCCCAAAGCACTTGTAGTGCAAAATATTCCAAAAAATGCCTCCTCTATCCTCCTCTCTTCCTGCTCTAACAATCGCTAGAAGAATTGGTAGCAGAATTTCAACAATAATTGAAAGAGTAAGGTATACAATAATTGCTCTGTCCCTGCTCTAATACAGCCTGTGACCTAACCCTGCTCTCTCCCTCTGTCAAGTGGCGATGGATTGCTGTGGAGGCGGGTATTTATGCATTTCAAATATCGCGAGAACCGAGCCCAGAGATCCGCCGACGTCACAATGACGTATTGCCTCGATTTAGATTCCGAACGGGCGGGAGAGTGCCGAGCCTCTCGGATAGGCAAAGTTCGGGCGGGTTCGGATCTCGGGGAACCGAGCCCGCCCATCTCTACTGTATACCTTCATATAGAGGTAATACTGCACTAACCTGTATCAGTATACCTTCATATAGAGGTAACACTGCACTAATCTGTATCAGTATACCTTCATATAGAGGTAACACTGTATCAGTATACCTTCATATAGAGGTAACACTGCACTGACCTGTATCAGAATACCTTCATATAGAGGTTACACTGCACTAACCTGTATCAGTATACCTTCATATAGAGGTAACACTGCACTAATCTGTATCAGTATACCTTCATATAGAGGTAACACTGTATCAGTATACCTTCATATAGAGGTAACACTGCACTAACCTGTATCAGTATACCTTCATATAGAGGTTACACTGCATTGCTCTGTATCAGAATACCTTCATATAGAGGTTGCACTGCACTAACCTGTACCAGTATACCTTCATATAGAGTAGAGATGAGCGCACTCGGATTTTGTGAATCCGAGCCCACCCGAACCTTTCCGATCCGAGTCGGATCCGAGACAGATCCGGGTATTGGCGCCAAATGAAAACTTGAAACCGAGGCTGTGAGTCATAATCCCGCTGTCGGATCTCGCGATAGTCGGATCCTATAAATTCTCCGCTAGTCGCCCGCCATCTTCACTCGGGCATTAATCAGGGTAGAGGGAGGGTGTGTTAGGTGGTCCTCTGTCCTGGTAGATCTCGTGCTGTGCTGTTTAGTTTTGTGCTGTGCTGTGTTCTGCAGTATCAGTCCAGTGGTGCTGTGTGCTGTGCTCTGTCAATTTTGAGTTCAGTGGTGCTGCTGGGTCCTGTGCTGTGTCCTGTTCAGTCCAGTGGTCCAGTGGTCCTGTGTCCTGTGCTTCTAAGGGCATAGTTATTTCCCCATTATTCCCAAGTGTTTAAAAAATAAAAAAAAAGTTATAAAAAAAAATACAAAAAAATAATTAAAAAAAAATCTAATTACAACAAAATTTGCAAAACCAATCCTGCAGTATAAGTCCATTGGTACTGTCTGCAATATTACCAGGTTCAGACATTCTGCAGTATCTTGTGCTACATATAATGGAGACCAAAAATTTGGAGGATAAAGTAGGGAAAGATCCAGACCCACTTCCTCCTAATGCTGAAGCTGCTGCCACTAGTCATGACATAGACGATGAAATGCCATCAACGTCGTCTTCCAAGCCCGATGCCCAATCTCCTAGTACAGGGCATGTAAAATCCAAAAAGCCCAAGTTCTCAAAAAAAAGCAAAAAGAGAAACTTAAAATCATCTGAGGAGAAACGTAATGTTGGCAATATGCCATTTACGACACGTAGTGGCAAGGAACGGCTTAGGCCCTGGCCCGTGTTCATGACTAGTGGTCCATCTTCACCCAAGGATCTTAGCCCTCCTCCTCCTCCCCCCACCCCTACAAAAAATTGAAGAGAGTTATGCTGTCAGCAACAAAACAGCAAACAACTCTGCCTTCTAAAGAGAAATTATCACAAATCCCCAAGGCGAGTCCAAGGGTGTTGGTGGTTGTCAAGCCTGACCTTCCCATCACTGTACGGGAAGAGGTGGCTCGGGAGGAGGCTATTGATGATGTAGCTGGCGCTGTGGAGGAACTTGATGATGAGGATGGTGATGTGGTTATTGTAAATGAGGCACCAGGGGGGGAAACAGCTGATGTCTATGGGATGAAAAAAGCCCATCGTCATGCCTGGTCAGAAGACCAAAAAATGCACCTCTTCGGTCTGGAGTTATTTTTATCCAAATCCGGACAACCAATGTATGGCCATATGTAGCTTATGTAAAGCTCAAATAAGCAG
This sequence comes from Mixophyes fleayi, assembly GCF_038048845.1. Lineage (NCBI taxonomy): Eukaryota > Metazoa > Chordata > Amphibia > Anura > Limnodynastidae > Mixophyes > Mixophyes fleayi. The sequence goes on from NC_134405.1 coordinate 130,066,001, forward strand.
GGGTAAGGTTCTTGCCCACCTAGGGACATCCTCCCTTATACGTCACCTGAATAACCTTCATAGTTCAGTGGTTAGTTCAGGAACTGGGGCTAGGACCGTCATCGGTACAGGGACACCTAAATCCCGTGGTCCAGTTGGATACACACCAGCAACACCCTCCTCGTCAACTTCCTCCACGATCTCCATCAGATTGAGTCCTGCAGCCCAAGTCAGCAGCCAGACTGAGTCCTCTCCAATACGGGATTCATCCGAGGAATCCTGCAGCGGTACGCCTACTACTGCCACTGCTGCTGTTGCTGCTGTTAGTCGGTCATCTTCCCAGAGGGGAAGTCGTAAGACCGCTAAGTCTTTCACAAAACAATTGACCGTCCAACAGTCGTTTGCCATGACCACAAAATACGATAGTAGTCACCCTATTGCAAAGCGTATAACTGCGGCTGTAACTGCAATGTTGGTGTTAGACGTGCGCCCGGTGTCCGCCATCAGTGGAGTGGGATTTAGAGGGTTGATGGAGGTATTGTGTCCCCGGTACCAAATCCCATCGAGATTCCACTTCACTAGGCAGGCGATACCAAAAATGTACAGAGAAGTACGATCAAGTGTCCTCAGTGCTCTGAAAAATGCGGTTGTACCCACTGTCCACTTAACCACGGACATGTGGACAAGTGGTTCTGGGCAAACGAAGGACTATATGACTGTGACAGCCCACAGGGTAGATGCATCGCCTTCCGCAGCAACAGCAACAGCTGCATCAGTAGCAGCATCTACAAAATGGCTGCTCGTGCAAAGGCAGGCAACATTGTGTATTACAGGCTTTAATAAGAGGCACAACGCTGACAACATATTAGAGAAACTGAGGGAAATTATCTCCCAGTGGCTTACCCCACTTAGACTCTCATGGGGATTTGTGGTGTCAGACAATGCCAGTAACATTGTGCGGGCATTAAATATGAGCAATTTCCAGCACGTCCCATGTTTTGCACACACCATTAATTTGGTGGTGCAGCATTACCTCAAGAGTGACAGGGGTGTGCAGGAGATGCTTGCGGTGGGACGCAAAATTGCTGGACACTTTCAGCATTCAGCCAGTGTCTACCGCAGACTAGAGGCACATCAAAAAAGCATGAACCTGCCCTGCCATCACCTCAAACAAGAGGTTGTGACGCGCTGGAACTCCACCCTCTATATGCTGCAGAGGATGGAAGAGCAGCAAAAGGCCATTCAGGCCTACACAGCCACCTACGACATAGGCAAAGGAGTGGGGATGCGCCTGAGTCAAGCGCAGTGGAGTCTGATTTCCGTGTTGTGCAAGGTTCTCCAGCCGTTTGAACTTGCCACACGAGAAGTCAGTTCCAACACTGCCAGCTTGAGTCAGGTCATTCCCCTGATCAGGCTGTTGCAGAAGCAGCTGGAGAAAGTGAGGGAGGAGCTGGTAAAGCATTGCGATCCAACAAAGCATGTAGCTCTTGTGGATGAAGCCCTTCGTACGCTTTGCCAGGATCCGAGGGTGGTCACTCTTTTAAAGTCAGAGGAATACATTCTGGCCACCGTGCTCGATCCTCGGTTTAATGCGTATGCTGTGTCTCTGTTTCCGGCGGACACAAGTCTACAGCGGTGCAAAGACCTTCTGGTCAGGAGATTGTCCTCTGAAGAGGACAGTGACATGCCAACAGCTCAAACCTCATTTTGTTTCACATCTATGGCTGCGAGAAAAAAGCTCAGTTTTCCTAAAAGAGCCGCTGGCTGGGATGCTGATAACATCTGGTCCGGACTGAAGGACCTGCCAACCATTGCAGACATGTCTACTGTCGCTGCATTGGATGCTGTCACAATTGAAAAAATGGTGGAGGATTATTTTGCTGACACCATCCAAATAGACATGTCAGACAGTCCATATTGTTACTGGCAGGAAAAAAAGGCAGTTTGGAAGCCCCTGTACAAACTGGCTCTATTTTACCTGAGTTGTCCCCCCTCCAGTGTGTACTCGGAAAGAGTTTTTAGTGCAGCGGGGAACCTGGTCAGTGAGCGGCGAAGGAGGTTGCTTCCTCACAACGTTGAAAAAATAATGTTTATAAAAATGAATAATCAATTCCTCAATGAAGTACAGCACTGCCCTCCAGATAGTACAGAGGGACCTGTGGTTGTGGAGTCCAGCGGGGACGAATTGATAATGTGTGAGGAGGAGGAAGTACACACTGTAGGGGGAGAGGAATCAGAGGTTGAGGATGAGGACGACATCTTTCCTCAGTAGAGCCTGTTTAATTTGTACAGGGAGAGATGAATTGTTATTTTGGTGTGGGGGCCCAAACAAACCAATCATTTCAGCCACAGTTGTTTGGTAGGCCCTGTCGCTGAAATGCTTGGTTTGTTAAAGTGTGCATGTCCTATTTCAACAACATAAGGGTGGGTGGGAGGGCCCAAGGACAATTCCATCTTGCAACTATTTTTTTGGCATTATGTGACCATTCAACAGTCGTTTGCCATGTTCAAAAAGTAAAAGAAAATGTCAACAAATTACAAAAATTTAATCAAAAGTTAAATGCCCTGTCATTATTTAAAACAAGAGGGTTTGACGTGCTAGAATTAGTGTAGTGTTAATATGTTATAAACACTACACTTGGAACTTGGAGGAGGTATTGTGGGCCAGGTATCAAATTTAGTACCGGGGCCACCCCACTACACAGTCCAGAATTTTTTTTGGGGAAATTCAGACCCGTGGAGGGTTTTTTATTAATTATATTGTGGTGACCACTCCTCTACGCAGTCCAGATACATTTATTGGTGCGATTCATACAAGTTCAGGGTTTTTAAATTATATTGTGGTGACCCACTCCTCTACGCAGTCCAGGTACATTTTTTGGTGCGATTAAGACCAGTTGATGGTTTTCTTATTATATTGTGGTGACCCACTCTTCTACGCAGTCCAGATACATTTATTGGTGCGAATCATACAAGTTCAGGGTTTTTAAATTATATTGTGGTGACCCACTCCTCTACGCAGTCCTGGTACATTTTTTGGTGCGATTAAGACCAGTTGATGGTTTTCTTATTATATTGTGGTGACCCACTCCTCTACGCAGTCCAGATACATTTATTGGTGCGACTGCGAATCATACAAGTTCAGGGTTTTTAAATTATATTGTGGTGACCCACTCCTCTACGCAGTCCAGGTACATTTTTTGGTGCGATTCATACCAGTTGATGGTTTTCTTATTATATTGTGGTGACCCACTCCTCTACGCAGTCCAGGCACATTATTCGGTGCGATTCATACCAGTTGATGGTTTTCTTATTATATATATTGTGGTGACCCACTCCTCTACGCAGTCCAGGTACATTTTTTGGTGTGATTAAGACCAGTTGATGGTTTTCTTATTATATTGTGGGGACCACTCCACTACGCAGTCCAGAAAGATACCTCGTTGCAACGTTTTGCACTAATAACTATATTGTGAGGTGTTCAGAATACACTGTAAATTAGTGGAAATGCTTGTTATTGAATGTTATTGAGTTAATAATAGCGTAGGAGTGAAAATAAGCCCAAAAACTTGATTTTTGAACTTTTTATGCTTTTTTCAAAAAAAATCTGAATCCAAAACCTTAAATCCGAACCAAAACCTTTCGGCAGGTGTTTTGCAAAACAAATCCGAACCCAAAACATCGCGGAAATCCGAATCCAAAACACAAAACACGAGACACCAAAAGTCGCCGGTGCACATCTCTAATATAGAGGTAACACTGCATTGCTCTGTATCAGTATACCTTCATATAGAGGTTACACTGCACTGACCTGTATCTATATACCTTCATATAGAGGTTACACTGCACTTACCTGTATCTGTATACCTTCATGTAGAGGTTACACTGCACTAACCTGTGTCAGTATACCTTCATATAGAGGTAAGATTGCTTCCTGTGATAAAATATAAATCTTACTGGTAATCATACTTACCAACTTTACAATGTTGGTATCCGGGAGCCTGCGAGGGAGGTGGGCGTCATGGTGGGCGGGCCTCCAAAATCCGCGTCATTTTGGACCCGCCCCCGTGACGGCATGACGCAAAATGCGTCATTTGACAGTGGGGGCGGGGCCAAACGCCGCGATTCACCAGGAATCGCGGCGTTTGTGACCTAATTCTGCCCACGTGGGCAGATCCGGGATTTTGCCACACTCGCCCGGGAGTCCGGGAGACTCTCTCAAAATGCGGGAGTCTCCCGGACATTCCGGGAGAGTTGGCAAGTATGCTGGTAATTTATTTGGTTACTGACAAAAATGCACCCTAGTGTGAGTGTTTGTGGTAGAGAATATAGACTGGAAGCTCCAGTAGTGTAAGGAATTATTTAAATTATAAAATATTATTTGTATAATTTGGTGGTACTATGTAAATTCAAAATAAAAGATAAATAGATAATAATGAAAAAGATATTCTTATATAGAAATGTCATTGTATTCTACAGTACAAATACCAGTGTATCCTCCTATAAAGATATTACTATTCTTTCTATTCAAATATCACTTGTATAAACACATGGGTTATTTATTATGATTAAAAATATGTGTTATTAAAGCTGCTTTGTACATGTGTTCACTACTCCTATTTCTGCACTGTGTTTGTTAGCTTAAATGGAAAACTTGAGGACTCACGGACTATGGAAGGACAATAGCAAGATTGGGATGGCCCATAAGCATTGTCAATACAAGGTATATTTTGCCCTTAGCGCAGAACCAAAAGGAATTGTGGCTTTGTGAGCCTCATATTTATTTAAATGAGCAGAAGTGACTGAGAAACCTTGGATGTATGACCCTTGTTTTGTAAGGGCCAACGTTTTCTTTTCCTGAGTGTAAATAGGTTGGATTTGTATGTCTGCATGGATAAAACGTAAACTCCCCATGTAGACAAAATTCAGAATGTGCTATATTTATGCATGCTGTGCTTCTGTTTCGCCAAGCAAGATATTGTGCCAAAGAACAAGATATTTGAAAGAACTTTATGGCCCTGATTCACTAAGCACGCATCTGCTGATTTTGGGCATATTGTACGCAAAATCACTAATGCTCAAAGTCGGCAGAAACGTCCATGAACGCAGTCCTGATCCACACTCCTGCGAGCACAGAGGTCACTTACTACAGACTACAATTTCGGGGAGTGAACAGGGCAGGGATGGGGCGTTTTGCAGTAATGAATTTACATTAGGGGCCTATCTCATGCACACACAGCCACATCTAAATCAAGCTCTGAGTGTCTGAAAGTAACTTGTTTTTCTGTTGTATCTCTTGCTCCAGCTACAGGGCTAGTCTAAGTCCCAATCAGTAGTGATGACAGTCTCATATGCATGCTATAACATGTGTTTGTAATCACAAGCAACTGTAAAAATGTGTTTTATGCTCAGTAGACATTAACAAAATTGTAATAAATGTACTTCATTGGGGAGGGGGGATAGCAAAAAACTTTTTTTTTTTAAATGTTTTAAAATTAATTTCTTCATTATTATCGGGTAACAATAATGCAATATTTGTTTTACGATGCATTCTTTTGCCAATCTATAATCCACTTAGATTTTGGATGCATCCTGCTGTGTTCAGTGTAGTAGATCACAGCAGACCTGCCCCTGATTTCAAAAGCACATGCATCTTGAGATCCGTGCCTTGATGAATTTAGGCGGAAGCAAAGCCTAAATACAAGCGTATCATACTGAACGAGGGTTGCCCTCAGAATACATGCCTTGACGAATCAGGTCCTATGGCTTCTTTAAGACGTAAAGTATCTTTGTAGAAAAAAAAGGAATAGCTATATCTTAGGGAGTAGTCCTAAAGTGATTGCATGTAGGACTTTAAAGTAACCGTTCCATTTTTGCCAATATATGGGCTGCAATATTGCAAATGGTGACACCAAGCATAGACACTGTTGCTCTCAAATACATGTAATGGAGATATTTGTGCAGAAAATACAAATATGTGCATTTGTACAAAACATATGCAGGCCCTTTCAGAGGTTCATAGAGCAGGGGGAACACAAATTAAGAAGCCCTCCACCCTCTTTCTTAAAAAAAAAAAATGGAAATGCATTTAAAATGTATTTTAAATTGATTTTTAATACTTAAAATTTACTCCAGCAATCACACACACGCACACACACTTACCCCGCCCAATCCTAATTATACCCCAGGAATAAATCTGTGTAGCCCCGCCCCCACGCTCAGGTGTCACTCTCCCTCCCTCTATAGAAGTTCTGACAACCCTGCTAAGCCGGAAAGAGACTGCAGAAAACAAGACTGGTACTAGGGCAGTATGGCCGGAGCTCTGGGGGCAGACAATGTCCATTTGCCATGCGCCCGCTGCAATGTTTTTAAAAGTGGTGCACCCATCTTAGTTACAGCCCCGTTACTCAATTTATGGTGTTTTACCTTTACAAGTGTTCAGTTGTTCATGTAAAAAAAGTGATATTTTAAAATGTATTAATAAAATAAATACCTGTTAAATCTATACAAGCATGAGCATTGTAATAATAAAAAAAAAATTAAATTAACCTACTTAATGCTCCAATGTTGCAATTCCTCGAATAAACGTTGAACATCAAACAGTCCAGTCCATTTTCCTAACTATAAACAATCTATTCTCTTGCAAAGTCACTCACCCAGGCAAATCTCAAGGACAAGTGACATTTTCGTGTGTCTGTGTGGATAGAGGCATCAAGCACAGAGAGAGAAATAAGCGCATGTGCCGCTGTGCATTGTATCAATTTAACCAATTAACATGTTTAGGCGCTAGGTTTGAACTTTTGTTACTTGGCAATTGCCAAATTAGAAAATGGCTAAATAATTTTAGAAAAAAAGCCAGAACACAGCAAAATTAAGTTTGAAAATTTTGAGACCCCCAGCCAATCAGAGGCCTGTGAAACATATGCACTGTCCCTCAACAATTTTTACAGCTTGTACATTACTTTTATTAGCACTAATTTCCAAATAGCCAATTATTATACTAACTTTTCACATTGTGTGAATTTTATTATAGGAATTATCACGTTTATGCTAGAAATAATCACTTCAAAATGTAACTGGAATGTCAGCTATCTGTTGTAATGAACTGAATTGTACAGAAAAACAGTAAAAAAAGTCACCGAATTTTACAGGATTTCAATTTTTCAGCTTTCCTTGAAGGAAATAAAAAAATTATACAACTTTTATAGCCCAATATGTACATTCATAGTTATATTATGTAATGAACCCAATATTAACATAGTTGTCAGAAACTTAAACTAGAAAGACCAAACTACCTTTATTTGTTGTTAATATATAACTAAACAAAGTTTTGCAAGTCATTCTAGAATATGTTTAGGATAAAACAGTTGTTGCTGTTTCACAGTCTCATTGACAGCTATGTCTATATTAAATTATCATACAAAAATGTTTTTTTTACAGCTTTATCATGCTTGTATCGTACTATAATTAATCTATATAGTTGTTTATATAATTTTTTACGTTTTTTTAGGATAAAAAAGACCTGTCCATCGAGTTCTACCCTTCATGCGCTAAAATAATTCACGAACTTGAAGTTAGGTAGTCATGATATGTGTCTTGTCACAGTACACAGACATTTAAACTCTCAGTTAATACATGTGCCCTTATAATAAATCCCAGCACTGTTCATACAGTAGCTGCCCTCTAGCGCTGTCAGTGGCCATCCGTGGTAGCTGTCTTATATCACACACTCTTTCCCTCAGACTCTCTCCCTCCTTCCCTTCCTTACCATAGAGTTGCATTGACACAGAGACAGAGGGAGTCTATGAGCCTCCTCCCAGCAATATCTAACATTGGGGGGATCCTAATCCTCAAAACCCTGCTACATCTTTCTTTTGGGGGAATAATGGATCCTTGTTCTCCTGCTAGCCCTGATCCGGCTGTGGAAACAGAAATCAACAAGCAGGCTCCCCAACCCAGGGACCCCCAGGAACCTGCAAGAAGAGGGGATCACACAGGAGCTGCAGGAAAACACAACTACCCTATAACCACCACCAACAGAGGTACCATCTCCCCAAAATATATGGGTTGTAAAGAGAGGGAGCGCGATGTGGTAGAGGCAATCTGGGCTTTTCATTACACATTCATGGAGGGAGATAGAGGCAGGAATGGGAGGCTAGTGAGAGAAGACAGCAGAGCAGCGTTGGAAAAACTTTGACAGCTTTTTTGTGAGGAGGAGGGGTGTTAATTAACCCCTACAGTCCTGAAGTTTGCCTCTTTAAGCGTGATTGTTGTCATTATGGACAGCATTTAGTGAAAGTGTGCAAAAGTTTAAATGGATAAAGGTTTGCACTGACAGAAGCAATAATGTTAATGGGGGAGATGGTTTGACCTGGGTACCACTCACTCCTCCTCATTCCTTCACCACTGCTCCCTCACGTTGTATTTCTGTACTGTACAGCGATTACAGAGCTGCTTGGGGGACACGTACAGTACAGCTGCTTTTAGTTGTTATCACCAGATAGTGAAGGTCAGTAACCCCTTAAGTGTTAGGAGAGCAAGTAACACCTTGCAGAGTAATATGTTATCAACCATTGTGATTCTTAATGGGTGACCACACAGATTCCAAATTATGCCTGGATGTTATGTGTAGTCATCACTGGAGAGTGTAAGGGGTTAAGTGTGTGCTGGTATTTTTTTTCTCAGTGGCTTAAGACTTTTATTTGCGCCTCAGCTGAAAGGGTTAACGGTTAACCCCTTGTGACTTAGGTTACATTTTCACATTTGATTATAGTTGTGGGTGCAGGTTTACTATTTTTTTAAGTACTAAATTCACTGGGTATTATGTAATATGTAATTACATTTATATGATAATTATATGTAGTGTGATTAATAGGAGATCATGCGAGGACATATAGATGCATACAACTAAAATATAAATTATGTAAGTTCTATTCCAGTTTTATATACCAGATATTTACCTTTTTCATATTTATCCTGCAATCCTAATTTAAATATGTTAAAGCAGGAAAAGCCAGCGTGCAAATAAGTGTTAAAGCTAACAAGTTAATCACTTCTGTAAACATTGGTATATTTCTTGTGCTCTGTACTACAGAATGGTGAATCTGTGTATAAAGTTAGGCGTGCACGTAAAAAGTGAAAAGGATGCATATAAATATCTTGTAAAATCTGACAGACTTTGGAAGCAGTAATATTTTTTGTGTCTTATAAATCATATTTCCTGTTGGAGCTATTTGTATTTCAACTGAAACTGAAAGTATTGTTTGTTTGGGAAGCACAATGTTGTGATTTTTATTTAATATACTTTTATATTTGTTTATTTGAGGAGAGGACAACTGAAGTCCTCTAGAGCTGCTCAGAGGCCGGAAATATCCTTTATTGTGTACAAATGGATGCATGTGTAGAAGCATTCACCTTAACTGGCCTATCTTCTGTTCAGGGGAGATCCCTAAAGACTGGCTTGGGAGTGATGTTTGTGGATTGAGACTGTGCACTTGTCATTTACATGTCTACATGTAAAGTTGCAATGTAATTATCGGTAAATTGCTATTCAGTTATGTCAGTAGCATATGTTTCCATATGGTGCTTTGATCTGTTTATACATTGGTATAGTGTGGTCCTTCATCCTTATGCTTGGTATACAGTCAGTAGAAATTAAATAATATTTTTATAACAATTAATGGTACATACCCTCCGGTGTATGAATTATGCTCTTTACATACATTTCTAACACAATGTGAAATGCATTTAACACTAGAAATCATTTTTCAAAGTGACTCCATATGCATTTGTGTTTTTACTTGAGGCTGCATTGTGGTAGGGTTTTTTTGGAACGCTACTTGTTATATTTCTGTGTGATTACTACAGTTCAACAGATTTCATAATTTACAAAATGCTAGAAATACGCAAGTAAAAACATATATCAAAAGTGGATCAAACAGTTTTGATTTTCGTATGCATTTTTACTAGCTTTAACAAATGCATCCTAAATGCCAGTGGGTGTGTACACTTACTGGCATTAATAAGCTTTACATAATATAGATTAAGCCAGTGGTTTGGGTTTGTTCCGATTTGGGTAGTGTTGTCTGGTGTGGGCAGTCAAGTTTGTACTGTAGAATAAAATGAATAATAGGTCAGTACATGTTTATACAATGGTAATTTGTCAGTAAAAAGGTTCTCAAGGGTTTGCATAAAATGCAGTCCAACTCATTAATTCATACTGTATCAGAGAGATTTGTTATGGTACTTTCAAAATGAAGTCATCTTTATCCTGATGTAATGCATCCTACAACTTCAAGCTACGAGCAGATGTTTATGATGTTCATATGGACATCGTTGGTCATCACTTTTTTCACAACTAACTTCTCATAAGCACAACATGGCACCTTATCATGAAGATGTGTAAACCAGAAGTGCAGAGAACATATGTCATCTGAGACATGACCCTTAGGGGGAATTCAATTGTCGGCGATGTGGAGTGCGGACATTGCGCAGCGCACATTGCCGGAAATTACGATAGAAACCTCCGCATTTTGCCGGGCAAGGAAAAATGAATGGAGATTTCTGTGAAATTTCCACCGCGAAGTCTGTCACGGGCACGGGAAACACTTAGCGGCTAATTGAATTCCCCCTTAGATTTAACTATCTATTGTAGTTATACAACTTTTTAATGGAGTAATCGTTCCCTTAACAGTTTACTGTCTCGTATTGCCATCTGTAACCTAACCAGGCCATTATTTCACCAGCAATAAGTGGTCTGGTATCATGAATATATGGATCTTACATCTCTAAATGTGGTTCTATCTAAGTGTACAGTTTGGCAGCAGACCTGCCATACTTTCTCAGTTTTCAAGGCGTTGCATTGAAATTGCATAGTATTCAAAGAATCCTGTGGCTTGTACATATTTATTGATAACAGTTGCACATCTCCTATACACAACTTGTTGCACCTATATGCTGTATCTTGCGACTATGATCTAATCCTGCATATGTGTCATCAACAGTGCAAAAAGACTTCATCCAAGTTAAGAGTGCCCGTGTCATGACAGAGGGATTATACTAGAACATTGTTTATTATAAAAACAATATATGATTTGCAGACCACTTTTAACAGAATAAACCAAGGTCTGAGGGGGAGGTTTAATGCGGCGCCATGTGTCTCTGGAACGTCCGCGAGACACACCTCTCGCCAATGTTATGGCTGGAATCTCCGCTCATTTTTAAGAAAAATGAGCAGAGAATCCTATGGTAATTGCCGACAATGTGCACAGCCGGACATCGCTGGCGATTGCATCTCCCCCTAATAGTTGCTTTAAGCTATTGCTTGGTTCATCTAATCACGTTACCATTTGTATTGACATTTTTGACCACTATTCTTTTTTATTCTTTTAAACATTCTATTAAAAATAAAAAATAAGAACACGAGACAAGGGAGCTGTCTTTTTTATAGCTCTGTGCCCCAAAGCACAATGCAAAGTCCTCCTCCTCTATTTTGTGCAGGTGCACTTAAATTTCTGCCAAAGAGCATGGCAATGTGGAGCAAGATGACAGTGTTTACAGTGGGGCAGACGGTTACTACTGGCCATGGCTGTTCTTGCTAAGTACAGAGTAATCGCCTAGTTTTACACAACAGTGCATACCAAGATTTTGTTTTATGAAGCAAAATTATTGAAGTTAGATAAAGGAGTATAGAAGGTGCATTTTTAAAGGAGGTTCCTTCCGCGGGTTTGAAAAAGTGGAGATGTTGCCTATAGCAACCAATCAGACTCTAGCTGTCATTTTGTAGAATGTACTAAATAGATGATAACTAGAATCTGATTGGTTGCTATAGGCAGCATCTCCACTTTTTCAAACCCGCAGTTTAGTAAATATACCCGTAGAATTTGACACCAGGCCTGATCTGGCAAAAATCAGGGGGTAAATATATCAAGCTGAGAGTTTTCCATCGGGTTTGAAAAGTGGAGATGTTACCTATAGCAACCAATCAGATTATAGTTAGTTTGTAGAATGTACTAAATAAATGATAACTAGAATCTGATTGGTTCTTCAAACCCGCCAGAAAACTCTCAGCTTGATACATTTACCTCAAGGTACTATCTTATACTTTTTATACAGTTTGCACTTTCCATATGCTCTGTGGAATTCCTGGACAGACCGTCTAGGTGCTCCGGTGCAAAACCAAGGCATGTTGCAGTGCACGTCCAGTGACTTCATAATTGACATCCTATATTGTGTTGTGCACACTTAATTTAACTTCGACGGAGCTAAAATACCACAATAGTACTCTCCTTCCATATGAATACCTGCAATTAGTAAAAATAAATGAAAAATCTGCACATAACTGCTAAACATTTCTTTTATAAATAGTAGCTAAACGTTTGAACTATTATCTTCTGCCTTAAAATGTTTGCTTTTTTGCTTATCTACAACATCAGTTAATTTTAATATTGGTAATTTCTGTTTTATGTTCTGTTCTGATTTTAAGAGGCTGTCATAGACAACAAGAGTGAGGGAATATACGTCACAACCAGGAAGGTAACAAGAAATTGGTGCCCCAAATTTTGTAAAGTACCTCCCAAGAGGGAAAAACAGATTTAAACACGGGGCTTTAAGAGTGGAGGTGGACCACCCTCCTCAGGGGCGCACGCAGGATTTCCCCCCCCCCCCACCCAAAAAAAACCAACAAAAAATCCTGAAAGAGCTGCTGCGCATGCGCATCAGCTCTGTTTCAGCAGCACTGTACAATACAGCAGCCGCGGCGCTGTCAAAGAAGCATCTGCGTCGGTGCTGTATACAATACAGCACCACCACGGACGCTTCTTTGACAGCGCAGCGGGTGCTGTATAGTACAGTGCCGCTATGTAGGGGCACTTCTTTAGCGGAGGGGAGGGGAGGGGTTTCTGGAGACCCAGAAACCCCCCCCTGCGTGCGCCCCTGCTCCTCAGCTGCACCCCCTACTACTGTGGTAATTCCACCTATGGTCATAATGTAAAAAATATCAGGCAAATGTTAGACCGATTTATAAATGTTTATTTGAGTTAATGGCAGTAATTATTCGTCTCTATGTAAAATGTTGACAATTTATAAAATATTTATAAAGTGTGTGTGGACCCAGCAGTGCTATGTAGAAAAGTGACTTACTGTAGACACAATAGGCTGTGGTATGCTAAGGTCCCCTTTTCTATTCATCTTGTTGTAGTTTATGTTGAAGGTTTGTGCCCTTTGTACAGAGATGCAGAATATGATGGTACATTCAAGATATTTAAGACATTACTGTTATTTATGTGAGGGGCTTTGGGACATGGTGGAGCAATTACAGTATATCCAACTTAATATAACATTTGCATCACTGTTTTAATAAAATATACAGCCACAATTCACTGAATATACCTGTGACTTACTTGAACTGTTTTTGATACAAATTTCTTTCTCCTTGATGCAGACCAACAAAAGGATGGTTTTGACACTAATGCCGTAGTCATACAAACATGCCATCAGAAAACTGGTAGGAACATTATAATGTGCTGGAAATAGTGCATAGATTTTGTATGGAATTGGTATGATTAGAGCAGATTCGACAAGGGCAGAGCAAGTGAACCTAGCAGGACACTTTCCAATTAACTTTAGCCATTTGTTCAAAATATATAATGACCCTTTCCATTCTGTAATAAATATGTTTCTCCTCTCTTACAAATGACGTCTTTAGCATTGGTCTAGAAGCATACCCACTCCTCTCTGTTGTTTCAGAAATGTCTTTCCAGTCTACAAAGAATAGTTGAAGGGATGTGCCATGCATAGTGGGAAAATAAGCCTGCAAGTTTAATTATTCTTATAAATAATGTATAAATTAGCTCCAGCTTTCAGAGAACGCTTGTCTTCTTGTGGCAAGGGGAAAAATATGATGCTTAACCCATTCATCCTGCATAGTATTAAGTGAAGGAATATATTATGGTAGCCTATCTACTCTGAGACTCTCACTATATGTGTGCACGCTTAAAGTTATATAATGTTAACAGATTAAGAAGTAGTGAAAGGAAAGCTGGTATTATTGACATAATATAGAAGTCAAAGTTCTCTGCAAAACAAAGCACCATGTACACTGACTCCTTGATGCATTGCTAGGTAGCACTGGGAAAAACACATTCACACACACTACTTGGTCAGCATTTATTAAGACAGCCCTGTAAAAAAAAAAAAAAAAAACTTAATACAATGCAATTCATAGGCAAGTTGTGAATACATTTTCCAATAAAACTGTTTTCTTAATTCTTTAGTAATATTTACCGGGAGTGTTTTGCATGTCACTTACATGGCATTCATAGGGTAGTAGAAAGCTTGGTACGGCCTATGTGCAAATAACTGGAAATTTCAGGAAAAGTGAAGATCACATTTTCCAGGTTGTGACCTGAATATCTTCCCCGTATTTCAGAACCATGTTGCATTGGGGAGGGGGGGGGGGGGTAAATTTAAAATGTGGGGACAGATTTATAGTTGGGGTAGGGCATGCCCTAGATCAACTTTAAATTTCAGTGTAATAATAAAACTGTCAAGTATTTGTGTGCTACATGAAAAAACAGGCAGAACTTAACTGATGTGCAAAATAATAAACTAATCTGTACCCCTTGTATTGTAACATGGTTTGCCCCAGAGAACCCTTACTCCTTTTTTTTGCCTTACTTTTCTTAATGACTCAGGACCTCTGTGTTAAACACTCAAAGAGGGGAAATTCAATTGACCTGGGGGGCATCCATGGGCTAAAACTTGCCCCACTCCACCTATCATTCAAAGTAAACATTTCCACATACACCAGCTTGCCTTTTAAACCTGGCAAAACTGCATAAAACTATTCATGTGATGTCACAGTAGATAAAAGAGGTGCTTTTACACCCCATTGCATAATGCCCCATGGCCTTTAATAACCCCCTCCTTTTTGGGCACAGCTGGTTTAGGTTATATTTGTGAACTCTCCTTTTTTTCGAGGGTTACTGCATCTATGTTTTTTTTAAAAGTACTATTCCCAGAAAGTTACTGTACAGCCCACGGGTGGCAGAATAAAACCGTGAACAGTGAAGTACTTTGCCCAATGCCTCTATAGTAAGATCCACCTGTACAGTGAGCATTGTCATATTGTTATATTAACAGCACAGCAGTTTGAAAGATGGCTGATGGTGTGCAAGGGGCTATAGATGGCATTAAAGGAGAGATTTAATATGGGCAACGTTTGAGAGGAATTCAGCAAGCAGCATTCTGCTGAGATTCCTGGCTGATTCTCTTTCTGCAGGGGGAGAATTTAAGCCAGAGGGATTTGGGTGACTGAAATGCAGGATTTGGAAAAGCTGGTCTGTTATGTAACCAGGTTCAGGAGGGGAGAGAGAGACAGGGGGAGAGAGAAAGCAGGAGATATAGAGAAGGGAGGGGAGGAGGAAAAAGGGAGGGATTGAGGAAGACAGCGAGAGAAGAGGGAGACAGATTAGCAACAAATAGACTGATGTATAAATCCACATTGAAAGTGTGTATGTTTATTAGTGTATATACTGTATATCTATATCTTAAATCTATCGATCTGTATATATGTCTATATATGCTTAGACTTATATGTAGATAGTGAAAGGATTTGAGGTAAAGCTATTAGAAAGCAGGATATAAACAGGATTACACTATGCAGCCATCAACATGTACTGTATAACTGGGATGTTTCATACTCGTAGCAGCCAAGAATTCAGCACTAGTCTTTGGGATCAGCCATAACTCCCCAGCAGTAGCAGATACAATTAAAATCTTATATTTCCCACCACTGGCAAGGAGCAGTGACACATTCAGTGAAGCTGAAGTATAGTGAAGGATTGCTAAAGAGATAAACCCTAGTACATTCATACTCTACCACCACGGAGGCGGCATATGATGCCAAATCCATATTGCTTAGCTAAAATCTTTGTGACGGACACTGAAGAAACATTTGATGTCTTTATTTTCAGCTGGACTGGGATCCTGTTATATATTCATTTAGAAGTTTCTTATGATATGCAGATTATACATTACTTGAAACACACTTATCTAATAACAAATGAAAAACAATTCTCACCTGGCGTTAACACTACTTAAAGACAAGCTGAAGTGTAATATAGCGGCTTTTACAGTATTTTCAGTCACAAGGGACAGTGAATGAATAACAAAAGACATGTGCGTATCAGGCTGTTTTCGCAAAACACATCTGTGACAGTAAAACACCGTTCACACTACCTCAAAAACCCGGTTTATTGCTGGGGGGAGCCCTGACGACCCAGGTCGAGGCTGAGTGTGAACGGGGTCCCCTGCATCTACCCAGGTCGGGTGACCCGGGAATTAGACCTGGGTCTTTTGCAGGGTTATTCCCGGGTCCGGCCCAGGTAGATGCCAGGCGAACACTATTGAAAGCTAAAAAATAAATTAATGAAAAAAAATCAATATCACAAGAGGAGCTAATCAAAGCTCCTCTTGTGATGTTGCCAGGGAGACCTGGGCAGACCTGGGTTCATTGTGAACCCGGTCGACCTGGGATTTTGTCAGGGTGAGAGGCTTTGTCACCCGGGTTCATATACCCGGGATATTGCCGGGGCTGCAATGTGAACGTAGCATAACTGACCTCTCCAGCTAGTGCTCCTTGGCCACCAGGCACTCACTAACTGTAAGTGTGCACCCCATTTGTAGAAAAATAGTCACTGCAACCACCAGGCTCCTACACCACTTGCATCACAGTTGTGTGTGTAGCTGCTGCAGCACCTCTTTGCTGGTGGTTGTGGCTGGATCCTCCTGGTCACTTACTTTGGATCAGTACTGCTGGGTAACAGGCAGAGCGTTAACTCAGGACCTTGGATTCAACACAGCACAGCTGGGGGATGGATAAGAGTGTTAGCTCTTATCTGTAATCATAGGAATACAGCAGGTATAGGAGTCTTGTAGGAAGAGCAGAGGTGTTTCTCCCCTGTGTCTTCCAGTAGTACGCCTATGCTGATGACACCCAAACCAGCTTTCCTCCCCTGACCTCTCCCCTTCTCTATTATTTTGTATGACCAACTCTCTCTGCTATCTAAAGCTTAATATGTCTAAACAGAGCTTATCACCTTCCATCCTTCTGAAGCCACTACCTCCTGTCGCATCTCTCTCTCAGTCAATTACCGTATATACTCGTGTATAAGCCGAGTTTTTCAGCATACTTTTGTATGCTGAAAAAGGGCACTCGGCTTATACACGGGTGAACTTACCTTGTGTCCGGTCCCTCGGCTGTCAACTTCTGCATATGCGTTCCAACAACAGGAAGTTCGGCATTTGTAACGCAAACTTGCGTTCCAAATGCCGAACTTCCTGTTGTTGGAATGCATATGCGTTCCACTGCCGGGTAAGTGAAAATCTCTCTCTCTCTCTCTCTCTCTCTCTCTCTCTCTCTCTCTCTCTCTCTCTCTCTCTCTCTTTTTTATTTTTTTTTATTTACAGTGCAATTACATAATGAACAAACAATACAGCCACCATGTTCATACATTTATATCCCTACCCCTTATATACCCCTTTATTTAGGTTAGGTTGTACCCAATGATTTTATAATCATTTATGAATGTTCCTTGTCATCTAGCTAAAAATGATTTCATAGATTGAACCTATCATTTTTATTTAGGTTTTTAAATTAGCGCTCTTTTCCACCCTAGGCTTATACTCGAGTCAATAAGTTTTCCCAGTTTTATGTAGTAAAATTAGGTGCCTCGGCTTATATTCGGGTCGACTTATACTCGAGTATATACGGTACATCACAATTTCCTCAGCTTCCCAAACCTGCTGCCTTGTTGTCACCCTTGACTCTGCTTGCTTCACTCCTTATGTCCAGTCTCTCTCGCACTCTGATTGCTTTCATCCAAACTCACAATCCCCTTCTTAATTTGTGATCAATGTCCCCAATATTAGCAAGTCCTGATATCAACCCTATATGTTACATGTGACTGATAAAATCCAGTGGATGTAATGTATCACTATGGCTTGGTTTAAGTGGATTAAACTTTGCTCAATATCCCAGTCACACAGCCACTATTACTAGTGCCAATAACTGGTCATAACCCTTTTGGGGGCTCTAAAGAAGAAGATGTCCCTTCACTTTTGTCTACTACTGAATGTAGGAATCCAATAGGTGGAATCATCTGTGGCAGCCATTGGGCAATTTTATACAATGAAGTTGGAGCTACTATTGTAAGTGTTTGGTTTATTTCTTCATGATCTATTTTATGAAACTTGCAGATAAAATGCTTTTTTATTTCAAAATAATTTTATTTCTATTCATGGGTGAAGTACAGTTACATGATAATATAACATTCAAGACTACACATTGTAAGAATATACAATCATTCCAAAGACTGGAAGTTTTTAAATTACAAAGCAGCATCCTGAGCTTACAAACAGTAATACAAGAAAGAGTATACAAATTGGTTGCGCTTGTAGAACGAGTGTGGGAGGGGGATGGATAAGAGACAGTTTGGGGAGGGTTACCAGGGGTGAGGTATGGCTCATAAAAGAGGTCAAGTCAGAGGTGGTCAAAAGCTGTGGAAGTTATTAACGGGGAAAATATGTGGTAAAGGTCTGAGAGTCCTTGTGGAGAACCAAGCTGGTATTGCTAAGTAAGAACCAAAGTAGACACTCTGGGCATACTTATTTGATTTACTAAATAAAAATGCAGACATTTTTTCCATTGTTACCATGTTTTGCTGAGTAGGTGAGATATAGATGGATGGCTTCTTCTTTTTTTTTTTTTATTCTTTATTTTGTATGGGTTTTAGACAATACAGGTCAAACAGTAATGGAATAGAGGTATAAAAAGTGAAAGAAACAAATAACACTTGGTAAACATCACATGGCATCTGAGTTCTATATAAAAACAGACTGTATGATGGACTTAGAGATTGGCCCAGTAGGTAATAACTGACATAATCAATTTTAGAAATGTGAACAATCAGTAGCAATATAACATGAAACAATAATAAGATTAAGAGGGACGAAGGGGTAAAGGAACAGGGTGGGTACGGGATGAGGGGGGGGGGGAGGACCACAAGAGAGAGCCTAACAGGAATTGTCAGGATAAGTAGTGTGAAAACATCTGAGGGTGCTTGAGGAGGAGTGTCCAAGCATGATTAAAACATGACCTCTATCATGCAGATAGTAAGTTACCTCCTTTATGGCTGCTACATGCCATATCTGTTTTTTAGGTGCACCGAGGGATGGGGGAGGTAGTATTTTTACAATTCCAGGCTAAGAGAGTCTTGGCAGCCGCCAGGATGTGCGTTACTAATTTTCTGGAGAATATGTCAAGATCTTGGGGGTATAACATAGAGGAACATCCATCCTTTGCCACTGGGCTTCAAGGAGGCTGTTCAAGAGACGGTGGGTGAATCTTGTCCCAAAAAGGAGCAATAATCGGGCAGGTCCACCAAATGTGTAGCATAGTGCCCCTATGGTCACACTGCCTCAAACAGTCAGGAGAGTAGGAAGGAGATATTTTTTTAAGTTTTGTTGGCGTATAGTACCAATGGTAGTAAATTTTATATGAGGTCTTTTTTATTTTGGTGGAAATAGAGCTTTTGGCTATTCCCAGTCTCATGTCTTCACAGGCATCCTTGTCTGGGGGAATTCAAGATCCCTTTCCCATCTCATGAAGTCTCGGAGAGGGTAGGGCAGCATCGAAAAGGATACCATAGAGTTGAGAAATCATGCCTTTGGCTAAGGGGTGGTATCTACAGATGTTCTAGAATGAGGTGAGGCCTCAGAATGTGTTTGGGGGAAGGGACCCTAGAAAATGGCAAACTCAAAAGGACTGAAAATCCTGGAAGGAGATGTTTGATGGAGCTTCGCCAGGTACAGCCGACCCCATCTGGAGAAGTCCACTGGAAACTTAAGGTTCATCCGAGCCCAACTGCGGTACCTAGTAGGGGAAAACCCAGGAAGAAACAGTGGATTATGCCAGGCAGGAGTCAAGGGAGATACTGCTGTGGTGAGCTTCAGTTTGTGGGAGTACAAATTCCAGAGCTTGGTGGCAAATTTTACAGTAGGTAGGAGTTTGACAGTAGCGGTGCATTGTGGAAGGGATAGGCCTCACAAGGGTTTCAGGTAAGGTAGGTTGAAGGAAGTATATGTAGCCGGGAATGACATTTCCTGAGGGGAGACATGGAGCAACATGGAGTAGTTTGATTTTGTAATCTGAGATAACACTATAGGTCTGCAGAACGTTATAGAGGTTGGGGAGGGAAATCGATGGGTGAGATAGTGAGAGCAGGATTTCATCCGCAAAAAGTGAAACCTTAGAGTTGATGCTACCCACCTGTACCCCCTGAATATTAGGGTTGTCTCTGATCTGTCATGCGAGATGCTCAATCACAAGGGCAAATTTTAAGGGGGATAACGGTCAGCCCTGTCTCATACTATTAGTAATGGAGACTGTGTTAGAAGACGTTCTATTGACCAGGACCTTTGCGGAAGGGGCAGAAAGAGTGCCAGGACGCCAGTGAGGAAGGCACCAGTAAGTCTGAAAGCTTTGAGAGTGGCTCGCATGAAATGCTAGGAGATACTATCAAATGCTTTTTCAGCATCGAGCAAGAGCATGATAGTAGGGGATCTCCTGGAGTTTGCAATGTGGATAATATCAACAGCCTGTCTGGACTACCTGATCATAGCAGTTGGTATAGTAGTCTTGGAATGTAGCTCTAATTCCTGTGGGGTCATAAACCAGCTGATGGAATGAGTCACAGATCAAGATTATATTTTGATGGTTGGCTTTTAATGTTTGGCTGTCAAACATCTAGCTGCATTGAGAATGCGAGATACCAGTCTGTCTTCACATTTATCCAGACCTTCACTTGGACGCTCTAATAAAAATGACCATGGTTCTTGTTGGATCGTGCACTGAGTAATTTTGCTTAGTAGTTGTGATACATTTTTACAAAAGGTATCTTATGGGACCAGACCACCATATGAAAAGGAAAGACCTGACACTAACACAGCTTCTCCAGCAAAGAGGTTTTTGTAGTCTGGATGGAACATGATACCATATATAATACATTTTGTATTTGTATTGAGTTTTCCTTAATTAAAGTTGATATTGAAGACTTAGATCTTTCTTTAATGGTTGACCAAGCCTCCTCATCTGGCGGTCTTCCCAGCTTGGTCTCTCATTGTTCTTCACTTTTATGAATCGGGAGTTGTTTTAAGTCCAACAGCAGGTTGTAGAGTAGTAAGATCATTCCCTTGTCAAAGGTCTATGATAGCATGTTGCTTCAAGAGGACATAGCTTTCTATTTATGATAACTCTCAGGGAAGAGTTGACAAAATGTTTAATTTGAAGATTGTCAAATACCCTTGGGGACTCAAATTGCAATTGATAAACTGAAGGAATCAGCATATATGTTTTTCTAGAACATCTGCTAAATCTTTTATTCCCTTAGTCTGTCATTGACTAAAACATACTGAGGGGATCCTGGACTAAAATCAGGGTTATACCATAAGGGTGTAAGGGGTGACGTTGGGGGTTATAACGGGTATTGCAGCAGTCAACAGGTTTGGGCCGTGTGTGGGCATAGGGCGAATGTTATGTGTTTGACACAGACTGGTATAATAATATGGTATAATAGTATGAATGAATGACTAATACAGTATGCTAATATATATTATACAGTATACTAAACTATACATGGCTGACATAAAATGTCTGGACACATTATGTAAATCTTGCACATGATCAGATGCCCGATGTATGTGGCCTAACGCTGCTCCTCACCTTTATAAATATACACACAAAACACACAAACAAATTTGGTAAAATGTTTGCAAATGACTCTTTTGTATACTTGACTATTCATACTGACTTGATTTTCCTAATTTCTTGGCCTTATTTGTTTGGTTTATTTAGATTTTTTGTGTGGCAGTTACCATTTATAACAACCTTTGCTATTCAAAATTTACTAAATTTTCTATATGTTTGTTTTATTTGAACTTACTGTTAAATTAATAAGAATATACGAATTCATTTAAGCAACAAAGTGTAACTGCGATGCACCCGAATGGGTGCTGTGGGTGTAACTGCACAGCAAGAAGTAGCAAAAAGAAGAAGGGCGGAGCGAGATAAACCCAGACGACAAACTATGACTGATCACCAAAGAGAATATGAACATGATTGTCACCCCCTGTAAATATGACTCCTCAGCAAATTGCCCGTCACAGAGAAAACAAATGAAGAGCGAACAGGACAGAGATAATATCACGTCAATGCCTACAAAGTCAGTGAACTAGATGCCACGCCATTCTTGATGTCGGTACCTTTGATGAAACAAATATTAATGCTCATAACTGTGGTCCCATGAACAGTATTTGTGAATTTTGCCACACTAAGTATTTTGCGGCTGAGCATCCATTTTACAAACTGTTCAATCAATGCTGCCCCAGGAGTAAAGTGAAATTGGGTGCAAAAGAGTCCAAAATGATCATACTCTTATTTTTTTCCCATCATTTTGATAATCTTTTAACTAGTTTATTTATAAAGCACCTACATTTTACACAGCTCTGTACATTGAGTGGACCATAATACAAATATATTACATACAATGACAAGAAACAAAGGTAAAGATGGGCCTGCCCAAATTAACTTACACTCTGATTCATTAAGGTAAGTACAGCAAAAAAAAATTAGTAACTTTGCACCTTGGCAAAACCATGTTGCATTGGGGGAGAGGTAAATTTAAAATGTGGGGACAGACTTATAGTTGGGGTAGGACATGTCCTAAATCAACTTTAAATGTCAGTGTAAAAATAAAGCTATCAAGTATTTGTTTTATACATGAAAAAACAGACTGTATTTATTTTATGTGTAAAATAACAAACTACTTTGCACCTCTTGCCTTGTACCATTATTTATACAGGAGAAAATGTACTCCTTTTTTCGCTTTCCTTTCCTTAATGAATCAGGCCCACTGTGTTTCAGAATGTACTTAATTCAAGTCTGTGCATGGCCGAATTCACCAAGGAGCGGATCTGAAGATACGTGCACTGATGAATATGGTGTAAGTCTGCTCAGCTCTACTACACAGGACACTGCAGGATACGTATAAATTCTCAAAGGAACGCCCAAGATTTTTGTTTTTTTAATTAATGTCACCTGGTAATAATATAGGCATTAATGACAAAACATTAAAAATTTAACTTATTTTATAATAATTTATTAAAACCATCATTATATAAATATACATTTATTAGGATGGTATTAATGTCTACTGTACATAATATACATGCTTACAGTGGCTACTGATTGCTTACACCAGTTATAACATGCATACACAGCCGTCATAATTAGTAAGCAGCACTTGTAGCTGAAGCAAGAGATACTTTTGAGACACCGAGAGCTTGGATCGGATGCTGCTGTGTGCGCTCGAGATTAGCACGCCCTCATTGACTACGGCCTTCACGTGATAACACTCCTTGCCACCACCTTGTAGTTTCCCACTGCTTTCACAAATAGTGAGAGGAAATGTCAATTTTTAAGCTCTAATACAGCTTTCCGAGCTGTCCAGTGCTGCTGATGATTCAACCATTGCACAAAAGAAGCTATGGCATTTTGTGTCACTCTAGGAACAAGTTCAATGCATTTGCACGCTACACGTACTTAGGAAAAGATGCAAACAAAAAAATATACATACACAACAAATAGTATTTGTGCCAGACATATGTCAAGCGTACAAGTGTGTGTGCTTGTGGCTTGAGCCAGGTATAGTGAAGATAAAGGTTAAGCTCACCTGGCATCACATCTCGCCCTGTACTGTATTACAAGCCATGTGTCATTGCATTGAATATATTTATTTTAGAATTTGGTTTTTATATTCTTAAATGTCACCAGGAGGGTTCTCCAGGCACTGCTAGTTTCTACAACATGTCTAATAAAAGAGCTATCTTCACCTGGGTTTAGCAGGGCACCCAGTCACCAGGAGAAGTTACGCAGACTGCTGGATAAAGACTTTGCGGGACTTCCTCTGCTAGCGGTTGGCCATGTTAAGCCTGAAGTAATGTCAGCTGTGGAACCAAAAAGATACTCATGGGTTAATTCAGGGATGGGAAATAGACTTAAGTGAGATACCCCTTATGGCCAAACAAATAGGTGTCCCTTGTTCTTCCTCAACTTTAGCCACACTTCCAGCCGCCCCTCTCTTCTGGGGCTCCATCCCCAACCCAAGGATTTTGGGGGCACTCAGTGGCTGCCCTCCATTATGCAACTAAACAGTACAGCAAGGAACTGTTATCTGACATCAGCCCCACCAATGCCACACCATCATGGGAACCAGACCAGGCTTAAAAGAGGGAGCCCAGCCTTTCTGTCCCTGTTCTATATTCAACTTTGGACAAGCTGACTAGGGGTTACGTCAACTGTTGATCTGGTCCAGGATCGTGTCTGTTTGGATATCGAAGCCTCGGGGGACTTTGCTTTTCTATGGCCCTGCCATAAGAAAGTGACCATTGAGCTTGGTCCCAGACCCGCTGGTAGAGGAATGAAGCGATGTGGCTCGGTGACGGTACAGAGCTCTGGAGGAAGCATTGTTTATCCCCTTTAGGATAGGGTGGAGAGACAGGCTTCCTTAGCGTTTGCTAATTGTGTTATACTTCAGTGTGTTTTGTAAATATACATATATCTATTTTTGATATAAAATAAAGGTACATTTGTATCTCTCCAGTTGTCTGGCCTAAGTGATTTTGAACTCATGGATGTACCAGTTACTTTCAGCTGGCACATAAGGATGCTTTAGGCAGACCAGATAGGCAGAGTATCTACACATAAGCCCAGTATCCTCACATTACTCACACCTTACTATCATGAAATCAGAAATCAGGCTTGACAGTGTTAGCAGTAAGTTTCATTGCCCTGTTTGTACAAAATATAATAATGTAATGAAGTTCACAAGAGAGAATAGTGTCTTGACAATTATAAGGAAAATGTGAAAGTTGTATTTTCCATATAAAATGTAATTAATATAAACACCTCCATGTCTGTTGTTTTCCCCTTTAAAATGAAATAGAAATCTTTTTTCCTACAGTAGCCCAAATGGATTTGTCAATATATAATGAGAAAAGGTGGCCACAGCATAATATAATAATGTTATGATGCTAATGATTTAAGTACTATCAGCTGGAGGGTCAAAACACATGCAGCCGATCACAAGTGGCTAGATGGTTCTGCAGATAGTCATCATCATCATCATTGCATAGCCTTGCCCCAACCCCTCGGTACCTACAAGGAATATGCCTTCTAAAGGTTGTATCTGTGGATGCATTCACAACTACTGCTTGCTCTCCCTTACTGTACTAAGCTCACTGGCCCTTACTGTACCCAGCATGTGCACCTCTGCCTTTTTTTAGAATTAAGGGGACGCACGTGAACAGTATTCAAAAGTTCAGCACAGAGATGCAAGCAACTACAGACCAGTGAGCCTTACATCAGTAGTAGGTGAATTGATGGAAACACTCTTAAAAGTAAGAGTTGTAGAATTTCTCAAATTTACAGGATCCCACTGGATTTACTGGGGGGAGATCATGTCAAATAAATCTTATTAACTTTTTTGACTGGGTGACTAAAGTAATAGATCATGGGGGGGGAGCGTAGATGTAGCTTATCTAGATTTTAGTAAGGCTTTTGAAACTTTCCCACATCAAAACTGTTAAATAAACTTGAAAGCTTGAAATTGGGTTCTAAGATGGTTGAATGGTTTCCTGGTTGCAGGATAGTAAACAGAGTTGTAGTAAATGGAGTGCATTCACAGGAGGGAAATGTTATCAGTGGAGTACCGCAAGGATCTGTACTTGGACCAGTCCTTTTTAATATCTTCATTGGTGACATTGCAAATGGTATTGAAGGGAAAGTACGCCTTTTTGCAGATGACACAAAGATATGCAACAGGGTAGACACACCAGACTATACTTTATATGGGAGGCCTTTTGCACCTTTGACACAATTCATAAGAAAAGTGCATTTATAGCCACAATTTTACCAATGTCATAAAAAAGTATGATAGTGACACAGACAATAGAGACAATCCTGATGTACGTTCACTCTGACTTATTGCAAATAAGGCTTGACCAAGCACTATTTTAGGAGAAGAAAGCAAATGTTTAAATGAATGAAGCTGTTCCTTAAGTGATCGTAAGTTTGATTTAGAAGTGATGTTTTATCACGATGTGCATTTCCATATGGTCCCAGATTCCCGCAAACTTGCACATACTGCTTTTACGGAGGCAGTTCCCAAAATCACGTTAGAAGTGTGAATTTGCATAAAATCTAATGCACTGTAAGTCTGTGTATTCTGCATTAATTAAATAAGCTTTACAGTGTTCTATCATAGAAAGCTATGTTTACTGCAGCCAGCTAAACTTCAGAATCTGGGGGAACCTCTGATGATATCAGCAAAAGTGTTACACAGCTAGAGGGAGAGCCGTTGGGTCTAACAAGTAGTGCAATGTTATAGTATGTACTTAGATGCTGTAAGTTGAACGTAGATGTCGCTGTAAACTTATGTAAATAAAAAGGTCCATAGTGCCTTCCATGCCAAAAATGGAAATAGATAACGAAAGAAGCATATACAATGATTGAAAACCCACTTACATACAAATTTACATATACTGTATTAGTTCCCACATAGAACAAATGTGTAAAATAAAAAAGCTTCACGGTTAGTATATTTATAGGTATTAGGGGCCATCATTCATCAAGAGTCGCTAAACAAACGCATGTACATCAGGTATACACCCGTCCGTATTCAACAAGGAGTGGATCTGAAGATACATCTGTTGATGAATACAGGTCTAGGACCACTCTGCTCTAACAGACAAGACACTGCAGATACCGCCAATACATATGTGGAATATAAAGTTACAAAAGAACGCACAGAAAAAAAGCTATTCATTTAATGTTACCTGTTAATATTATAGTCATTAATGACAAAACATCAAAAAATTAAAAAAAAGTTGTTTTTTTTCATTTATTTTTCTATTTTAATAAAATGCATTTATTAGGATGTTATTATTGTCTACTATACATAAAATACAGTTTTACAGTTGCTCCTGATTGCAAACACATGTTCTAGCATGCATACACAGCCGTCATCACTAGTAAGCAGCGCTTATACCAGGTCTGTAGAGGAAGGGGAGGGCAGAAAATTTTTAGCCTGGGGGGGGTTGCAAGACTCGACTCAGCAGCCTAATTTGGAACATTTTAAAGGAAAAAAAATGCAGATGGCCCAGTGACCCAGCCCAAGGCAGCTCCCTATGGGACCGGCCTGGGGGGGCAGATGCCTCCCTGCCCCTGTGCCCCCAAGCCCAGGCAGCTCTTGGTACGAGATACCCAAATCTTGAATACAACGCTGCTGCATTCACTCAAGCTTAGTACGCCCTTACTGTACATTGACTATGTGCATCCGCCATTCCTTTGCGCTGGAAGATCAATTGGATGTTGCTGCATTCTGTGGTGTATGATTCATTTCTGGGCATGCGCTAATTTACACAAAATACTGCACTTATTGACATTTATGTTACTTAATGATTCAGGCCCTAGGAGTCTCAGAATACATTTAGGTGTATTTATGAGGCGGCATTAACTGGGGAAATTAAAAAGGGCAGAATTGTAGTGGAACACATTTTATTTCTGCTTATTTTCTATAGAAATCCATAAAAAATAATGAAATATTTCTGAGATATGCTAACAAAATATAACCTTACTTATTTTGATACAAA
This sequence comes from Mixophyes fleayi, assembly GCF_038048845.1. Classification (NCBI taxonomy): domain Eukaryota; kingdom Metazoa; phylum Chordata; class Amphibia; order Anura; family Limnodynastidae; genus Mixophyes; species Mixophyes fleayi. Next base: position 130,093,748 of record NC_134405.1, read on the forward strand.
ATGATGATGATGATTATTATTATTATTATTATTATTATTATTATTAATAATAATAATAATAATAATAATAATAATAGCAGAAATAATTTATATGTTCCCTTAGATGCACAAAGTAGTTAAAAAGTTATTCTCAGTTTAGCTTGTCACATAATTTTTTTTTTTAATATCTGGAAGTATTTCAAATATTTGCTATAAACCATTAATGGCTAATTCTAAATGTATATTTTCTTATAGATTATCCCAACAGTAATTTTCTAGAATAGATAAAAATATCTGTTATTAATAAATTGCATTTGGCCCAGTAGCAGCTCCTCTGGTCCCATTGCGATGCTCCATAATGATTTTATCAGAATTGAAGGCATCATCATCGGGCATATTGGTAGATGCTGTCGGTGTTGTGTGTGGTTATCTTCTCACTGCACTAAGAGAGTGCAGCAAATCTGGAAGGGATCCATCTGCTGACTGTTTTGATCTCGTCAAATTTGGTCACCCGTGTTGCCAAATTGGACAGTTATTTAGTAGCTTGCCTCTCAGTTTTACCCTGTAATGCAGTGTATCATATGGCTCCTGCTCCCTCAGTGATCACAGATGGTCTCCATATGAAGGCAATTGAAGAGTGAAGTAACGGATATGCACAGTGTCATTTTCCTTGCATTGCTAAGCATGTTAAACATGCAGAACCAATTTCCTATGCAGCAGTGTATTGAACCAACAATTCCACTAAGGTAAGGTTTCCCACTATAATAATTGATGGTTATTATAATTATGCATATTGGCTCCTTTAAATTTTATCTCCATATCTGTGTGCTAGCTTGCTGATCTTCACAATTACTTCAGCTGTGTGCAGTCACTCCAGTACTTATATGTAAGTGTGTGTATCACACGTAAACATAAACTACTTGGCCAAAGCTATGCAGACTCCCGAACATCACATCCATATTTTCTTGTTGGACATCTCATTCCAAAACCATGGGCAATGGGCATTAATATGTAGTTGGTCTCTCCTTTATTGATATTAATTAGTGTTTGGAGCATGGCTGCAGGGATTCCCATCCATTCAGCCACAAGAACATTAGCGGGGACAGGCATTGATGTTGGATGGTAAGGCCAGGCTTACAGTCGGTGTTCTAATTTATCCCAAAGGTGTTATGATGGGTCTGAGATCAGGGCTCTGTGCAGGCCACTCAAGTTCCTCCACACAATAGACTCGGGAAACCATTTTTTATGGACCTGGCTTTGTGCACTGGGGCATTATCATGCGGAAACATGAAAGGGCCTTCCCCAAATTGTTGCCACAAAGTTGGAAGCACACAATTTTGTAGAATGCAATTATATGCTGTAGCGTACAGTTAAGATTTTTCTTTACTGGAACTAAGGGACCCAGGCCAAATTCGGATAGGGAACTTTCTCCTGACTTCCATCAAACCCAGATTTATTCACCAGCCTGCAAGATGGTGAAGCATTACTCCAGAGAACGAGTTCCCTCTGCTCCAGAGACCAATGGTGGTGTGCTTTGCACTACGTCAAGCAACATTCGGCATTGTGCATTGATGATCTAAGTCTTGTGTGCGGCGGTTCAGTCATGGAAACCCAATCCATGAAGCTTCTGATGAACGGTTCTTGTGCTGATGTTGCTTACAGAAGCAATTAGTAACTCGGTAGTGAGTTGTTGTTGCTCCTAGATGTTTCCACTTCACAATAACAATTCTTATAGTTGTCAGGGGCAGCTCTAGCAGGGTTTAATTTCACAAACTGACTTGTTGGAAAGGTGGCATCCTATGACAGTGCCACATTGAGTCCCAGAGCTCTTCAGTATGACCCTTTCTACTGCTAATGTTTGACTATGGAGATTGCATGACTGCCTGCTTGATTGTATGCACTGGTTAGCAATGGGTGTGGCTGAAATACAAACACACTAATTGGAAGAGGTGTACACATACTTTAGCCATGTAATGTATATTACTTATTAAGTGCAATTAGTGTTTAAGAGTAAGAGGTTTTGTTTTTAAGAATATCCTTATGTCCTCCTACAGTGAAACTTAAAAATGTTATTGACTTTGTTTTAAAATAACTCACAGGCCAGTTATGAGAGGGCTACTTGTCTAACTTGAAAGCCAATTGACCAGATTAATTAAGGATTATATTAATATTAAAGCAACGGTGCCAGATGTTTTTTGCAGTTTGTAGATAGCATCTTTTAGCAGATAAAATGAAAAGCATGTAAGATTTTTCAGATATAAATACATTTGAAAGCAATAAAAATGTTGTGATTTGCACAATAAACAATTATTATGAACCAGCAATAGATTATTTTTAACACAGTAACACTATATGTAATGCTGTCTATATAGATTTCAAGTACAATATGCTGAATATAATTATTGTTTTTAATACAAAACAGAACACAATTGTGAATTAAGATACAGTAAATTTAGTTGTGAGGATGATCAAATGCAGTCTTAAACAAAATCCACCATTGTAAAGTTACTCATTCAGGACCTTATGAAGAGCTGGTTGTCATCTACGCCAAAGGCGTAGCCATAAATTAGTCCATTGTACCTACATATATTACCTAGTATGCAGAACTGCATGTATCTTAAGATACGTTCGCCTCTGCATAGTACTTACAATGCATATAGTGCTGCCAGCCTAAGCTTGTATCTACAAAATTGGGGAGACAAAAAGAGTGGGAAATTGCCAATACAGCACTAAGCTATGCCAGGGCTGGTGGCACTATAGTAGCAAAAACTGTAGCAAGGGGTCCTCCTGCCATTGTACCTACCAGCCCTGGAATGGTCAGTATGTGTCCCTAGGGGATCTGGCTCACAAAAAGCATAAAAAAGGAGTAACTTTGCACCTGGGCAAAACCTTGTTACATTGGAGGGGGGTGTAAATTTAAAATGTTGGGACAGATTTATAGTTGGGTTAGGGCATGCCATAGGTCAACTTTAAATTTCAATGTAAAAATAAAACTGTCAAATATTTCAGTGGTAGATGAAAAAAACAGGCAGCAGTTTTCTTATGTGCAAAATAATAAACTAATTTGCACCCCTTGCATTGTAACATGGTTTGACCCGGAGAACATTTACTCCTTTTTTTGCCTTACTTTCCGTAATGACTCAGGTCCAATGGGTCTAATTGATTTTGCACAAATTAATTTATCCAATGACAAGATCAGGGTAAGGGTGTAATATAATAATAGGTTATCAAGCATGGATTTGTTTTTCTTGAAGGGGGGGGCATGGGTCACATTTGGGTTACTGGGCTAAAACTAAACAGTTGTGAATTTGTAACTAATGGGAATGAGCAAGAGGGATGTTAGGTGGGCTTAATCTTTATTACTTGGCCTGTACACCAATTTCACCACAGTCATGGACTAACACTTCGCTATAGTATTATGATATTAATTAGGTTACCTCTAAAGCACTTTTAAAAATAAAAATAAGTAAATAATAACCAAACATAACTTTTCTAACATTTCTTTATAATTTAACCATTCAGTGCCTTTAATTAATGATCCACTTCTCAACCTCTCTTATGACCTCTCTTATATTAGTGAGGTAATGATGTGGTTTGTGTATGCACAATGGTAATACTGTGTTTACATAATGTGCATTATCTCCTTGTTATGCATACCAGTTGTGTTAGGCGCCGTCCCTGTATTTTTGCTTCCACACAGGGACGGGCGCCTGCCTCCGATGACGCTCTATCTTCGGCCGCCTGGGGGACTCCTGGACGCATGCGTATCCAGTTGCTAGGCAATGGGACACTATTCCTGGGCCTGGCGGCGGCAGTTCGCGTCCTCAATGCTGGTAATTAGGTCTGCCTCCATCCTCTATTTAAAGTCTGCTCTGGCACAATTAGGGTACCAGAGTATTAGGTCCCCTTGCTCCAGCTCTGTTTGTATTGCTACCACCTTCTATCTATCTCCTGACTTGCTCCTGGTTATCCCACCTGGCTTTGGTTATTGATTCCTGTGGCTGACTTCGGGTGCCTGACTACTGTTCTGGATATACCCTTCATCTGCCCGGTTCTGACCTCTCTTTGGAACTCCCTTGTGCATTTACCTGCCACAGGTTGACCTGGATCGCCTGACCATTCTTTTCCATCTAATTGCTTCACTGGTTATTGTCTTTGAGGACCGCCAGGGCCCCCGAGACCAGAGGCACATTAGATTCTGCATCACTCTGTTGAGTTGTTCCAAAACCAGAAAGCAATCCTACAGCTTCATAAGTAACATGACAAGTTTTAACTGACTGCATTTCATTTAATGTGTAAGTAACATAGTTGCATACCTCCCAACGTTGATGATTCATCCAAGCCCCGTCCTGATCAACCAAACCGCTCTTTTTTCCAACCCCATATTTAGGATAAATTTCTCTTTTTCAAATCAAATATTGTTCTTCAACTGCACTACCAAAAGCCATTTTGCAAATTATCTTCTCTTCTACCATCAGTTTATCAGTTAACCTTCCCTTTGTTCAGGAATCACAGGAATAATGAGGTTATGTATGTAGTAGCAAACATTATGGAGTTTATTGCAGTTTAGAGAGCAGACAGGAAAAGCACAAGTTCTGAGGTAATTCAGGAATCATGCACTGGTATAAGAGTCTTTTGTTGCAAAACTGAGATAAACAATATCTATGAAGAAATACTGGTGCAAGTTTATATAATCATAGGCAATGCAAGATTATAAATAATGTTTCTGAAGCAACACTGGTGCAGATTTACACAGTCCAGTCCAGTAATCACTGCGAAGCCTCACAAGAACAATAGATAGTTATCGCAGTCCGTGCCTGGGGATTCTGAGTAGCGCTATATATGAATAGCATGTAGATGAAGACCAGAAAACAGGAGACAAATATAAGCAGAGCCAGAAATCAGCAGACTTGTATGATGGAAGCCAGGTATCAGGATACAAATGAACGTAAAGCCAGGAGCAAGAAATGCAAGGTCATGAACAGTAGAACATAATTGCAGGAACCAGGAAGCTAACGTGTCCAACACTACCACTGGCAATGAGTGCATGACAGGTGAGGGTTTAAATAGTGAAATCTTCCAAACGGCTCACAGAGAAAGACCATACTTGCCAACTACTGAATATTGCCCTGGTGTGATGATGGATGGGCTGGGGCTTGGCGAATCACAGCATTTTTGCCCTGCCCTCAGTGACGCAATGACGCAAACGTGTCATTTTTAAAAATGACGCAATTCCCTGAGAATTGCATCATGGGGGCTCAAAAATCCTGCAAATGGGAATCCGGGAGACCTACCTTGATTTTTGGGAGTCTATCAAGTATGAACTCCATAGCAGATTGGGGTATCCAGCAGCTGGTAGGACAGATTTAGCTCTATTACACTTATTCATTAATATGAAAAATTGCCTATACAAAAATACTTACGCTGTGCGTTCTAGAATTTTTTCTTTCTCCTAATGTCAATATTTTTTCACCTTTGAACTTGTGCTTGCAAAACCGTGTGCATTTTTCATGAAGTTTTATGAGCTTGTCAACTTCACCTCAGGCCTTGTAATCTGGAGGTGGTGAAGACCCCTCCCCAGTGCGTGACTTCTCCCTCTCCTATATATAGTAAAATTATCTGTGTTTTGTAAAAAGACTGTAAAACCTTTATAACTGAAAAATAGTCCATATATCTTGTTTGTTGCATTATGTTAAGGTTGCAGGGAGAATATTATATTTTGTTGTACTTCAGTGCAGGATAGAGGCTCATTAGATCCTACTGAGCTTTGTGAAGCTTTTCTAAATCCGCCTAAAGGTGTGTTGCGTAGAGATGTATTTTAATTCAATAGCTCAGTAATTAACAGCATGCAGGTGTACTGCACTCAAGTACAGGCTTCATACTAGTCAATTTATTACATTCCAGGTGTAGGGAAACTGCAGACATTTTTCTTTGCTAAGAATATTGTGAGGCTTAGCAAATGCATAAAATGTGAATGTACTGTATACTTTGATCAACCACAATATTAAAACCACTGACAAGTGAAATGAATAACATTGATTATCTTGTTACAATAGCACCTGTCAAAGGGTGGGATATATTAGGCAGCAAGTAAACAGTCAGTTCTTTAATTGATGTGTCTGGGTCAGAAACCTCCAAAACGGCAGGTCTTGTAGGGTGTTCCTGGTCTGCAGTGGTTAGTGCCTACCAAAAGTGGTCCAAGGAAGGACAACAGGTTAACCTGTGTAAGAGTCATGTGCGTCCAAGGCTCATTGATGCGTGTTGGGAGCGAAGGTTAGCCCGTCTGGCCCACAGAAGAACTACTGAAAAAGTTAATGTTGGCTATGACAGAACATACAGTGCATGGCAGCTTTTTGCTTACCTGCAGACCGGTGAGAGTGCCCATGCTGACCCTGTTAACAACCAAAAGCACCTATAATGATCCAGTTCTGGGAGAGCCGGTACTGGATTATGGAGCAATGGAAGAAAGTGGCCTGGTCTTATAAATCACGTTTTCTTTTACATCATGTGGACAGACGGGTGCGCGTGCGTTTGCACCATTTACCTGTGGAAGAGATGGCACAAGTATGCACTATCGGAAGAAGGAAAGCTGGCAGAGACAGGTCAATGTTCAGCTGGGAAACCTTGGGTCCTGGCATTCATGTAGATATTCCTTTGAATTGTACTTCCTACCTAAACATTGTTGCAGACTAAGTACATTCCTTCATTGCAACGGTATTCCCTGATGTAAGACATGGTGGCCCCACCTCGCAAATTACAGGACTTAAATGATCTGCTGCAGTCGTCTTGGTGTCAGATAGCTAAGGATACCTTCAGAGGTTTTATGGAGCTGTTTTGGCAGTACAAGGGGGATCTACACAATAGTAGTCAGGTTGTTTTAATGTTGTGGCTGATCGGTATATGTACCCAAAGTAACAGAAATGTGTACTGCAGTCTTTTGTCCTATGGAGAATGTTTTTGTGCAAGATATGTCAAATAATATGCCTTTAGGAGTCAATGCCAAATTTGAAGTCTATGTCATCTATAGGTGGTAGATGTCTGGTGACATAATGGATAGATTCCAGGGATGCATTTCTTTTTAATTATAGGAAATTTGGTTATAGTCCCCAGAACATAAGCTAAGGTAGAGCAATCTTCTAACCCAGATGGCCCTTTATAATGACAGTAGATAAGTTTTAATATTAAAATATTATGTAGACAGGAATCATTTGTATACTGTATGCTTTCCCTAGTAACTTTAAAAGTTAATTGTGATCACATTAATTTTCCACTATGTACGCAGGAAATGTCCAAATATGACTTTTTAATACTCCCTCCAGTTTAGTTACTGAATACACTTCATCATGAGGATTGCTGCACTGTATTTCTTTGAAGCCTTATTTGTTGGGTAATACTCCACCTCTCTGTGCCTCAGGCAAGTTGAGCCTCAGTAAATCGTAGCCTGGGGCTGTAAGTATGATTGCGAAGGCAGCACAGAGTCTATCTGTGGCGGATTGAGATGGCAGGCCAGCTAAAATCTTCACTGCTAAGTACAGCTGATGCAAATGTCTTTTATTTTCAGACAGCCCACTGTTAAGAGACAGAATTTCTTACATCTTAAAGGAGAAATGACTGCTGAAGTATGATGTTGTCATGTCAGTGACACATTAAATGTTTATAGATAATACTGTGCCTAATAGCAGTTATTGTAAATGTTTTTACCTACTCTGCTCCCTGTTTGTAAAGTATTGTAGGCTTTTCTTTCTGTAGTTACTGCCTTGGTTTGCTAATGTTTTTGCTGGTTGTCTATTTGAAGCAATAACACATACAGTATAACTGAAAATGATGTGAATTCTAGCAGTGTAGGATCTAAGTTACTTGGTTGTGATCCTGATACCTGTACATATTTTTAAACTGGTTGGATTTATTTGTGCATATTCCACTTTAACAAACAATGGTGCTTGTGGGTTCATGTACACAACAGTGGCATCCGGTAAGGTGACATCCGGTGATGATCTCTATAAAGAACGCACTCTCACTTTACAATGACAGTATTTGAAAGTAGGAAGTGCCAACATTACTACCACTTACATTCCATGGCCTGCCTATGTTTAAGAAAATTTTCCCTTTATTAAATATGCTGTCAGACTGTGTTCACCATGCTCAGATCAGTTCCCTGATTGTGCGGCAACAATCTGCATAATATTATCAAGCGGCTGCTTTAGTACATCCCAACTGTTCCTTGTTTCAGTTTACAGATTGACTGAATACTATACCTCATATATAGTTATCTATATCTCAGAGATGGTATATGTGTAAGGGCTTTTTATTAGCCTGGAGTTCATTATATCCTTCCTTAGCACGCCTCCCGTATTAATCTGACGGGCGGGGGATACTTCTTATCTTCACGCTGCAAAATTACACAGCCTGTCTCTGTTGGCTGCTAAGAAGATTAGAAAGGAAAGCTGGATTTAAACTGGCATTACGGCCTAAAGAAAAGCACTCACCAATGCTACATCATATCTGCACTTCAGCGTCATCACATCCCCTGACACCTCATTTACACAATTGTGTAACAATATGGCAGTATGGACCCTTTAAATGTTCAAGAGGTTTGCATGGCACATGGAGATGGTGAGCAAGGTGACCCAGCTGTGACAGTGAAACTCACTTCTCAAATAAGTATATAGTGTGTTTGTATATTAAAACTATCTAGGGAACTGGTTTATTTCTAAAACTTTCAAATTGTTAATTATGTCTGTTAGATCATTTCTCCAATATGATGTTGATTGCTCAGTACCTGGAGTCCCTGAGCAGGGATATAGACTTGTTGCAGACTCCTTACTTCATTTTACACAAATATGTGATCAGCTGCCTGTGAAATAGAGACTCCACAAAAGTATAAATCAGTAGTGTAAATGCTCTTTTGTGATGTGCTGAAGCCTACTTTGGTGCAATTGGCCCTGCTGTACAGGTAACCCATACATTTGCAAACCAAGATGGTACATCTGCAGGTGTACAAAAGTTTGCTCCATGAAATCGTAAGAGTTGTATGTTCCGTGCTGAATACAGATAAGGCACATAGCTACACCTACATTTGCACCCACATGCTAAAAATTACTTTGGCTGCATGACATTATTTAAATGGGAGAAATTGATGGCCAGTGACGGGAAGGTAAACAGTCTTTTTCTCTCTTGCAAAAATAATGGAATACCAAGGTGGGGAAGATCACGTCTTGGCACACTTCTAGCAATGTAATAAAAACATTCAAACACACAAAAATGACACATGTAATAAAACAGTCTCAATGTCCCCTCTATTTCATTATTAATTTAAGACATAAAAGACAAACCAAGCAGTATTTTTGGCAAAAAAACAACATTTTTGAAATAAATAAAGCAGAGGATTGGACTTGTAGTGACATTTTACTCTATCCACCATGTGCATTTTTGAGTGAATACACAACCCCCAAAGTTAAGTGCATATGGTTTTCCAGAGGACAGTTTCAAGGTCTGGGTAGTGGGTTAGCACCTGGAAATGCGCTGAGTGGATAAGGAGGTGCACTTCTGCCAGTAAAGAAGCAGTACTGCACCACATTTTTTGTAAATGGGCCTTAGCGACTTCCACTAATGTTGACTCATGCTCCACTCTTTTTTATCTGCTTATCTGTGACTAGTGCTAAAGAGGCCATTATGAACAGGATTGGTCCTAGATCAGTTATGAAACTGTTCTTAAGCAATACAGTGGCTTCAAGAGTAAGACCCAGGTGTTTTTAAGAAATAAATAATTTATTTTGTCGTATAACAAAACAGTATTGAAAATGGTTATAACAGAACAGACCTTTGTTTTCCAATGTCAAACTCAATACAGTACAATAAAAACATTTTAATAAAAGAAATTACCTTCAGTATGATTCCTTGTTTTATACTTATGTGGGAGGGCTTAACTTGGGAGGACCCAGGTGTTAATTTTAAGACTTTAACACATGTTACTAGATGCACGTTGATGCTAGTAGTCGAAAAAATAATGTAATTGAATGGACCTGTGTGTACACATTGTCTGACAATCGTTTGCTTTGTGTCAATGTTGACATCTCCTTTAGTATTCAGAAGTGCTGCTTTCGGTAAATACAATGGAGTTCTATGAGAACGTTCAGTAAGTACATAGTACACTTTACAGACAGTGCTGCACTGAAGCCTTGACACACATTAATGAACATGCTCTTAACAAACAATTTCATTTTGGGCTAATCTGCTCTACAGAATGTGCTGATGCTATATCAATAATGAATAATAGCAATTGTGTTATTTCCTGCAGAATTAAGTCTTGCTAATTGAAATTCACCACCTTTTCCTGACTGATGGTTATAACATATATGATGTATATTATCTTTTGATTCTTCCTTTCACTCTTTATTACAATGCTATTTACCTCTTATGCTCAGGGCATTTATTTTTCTCAAGCATGCAATGCACACATTTTATTTATATTTTTCTAAGACAAGAAGTAACTATTGCACTGAAATAATCTGTCCCTTCAGTAAATGCTGTCACAATCTTTTTCGGTTTGGGATAACACACTATTTAAGCAACTGTCATAGCATTCAGTCACAGTATTTTTTGCACTACAAATTATAGGAAAACGCATTCAGTCTGGTATGGTTAAAATTAATGCAAAAGGCCAGATCTCAGATAAAAATTACAAGTGATGAATTGGGAAATAGGCTAATTCAATTTTTTAGTAGTAGTCAGTGGGATACAAAGTGATTTATAAATTATAAATTATCAATATAAAACGGGCCAAATATGGTCCGATCCTGCTGACAGACTGTTTCATTGTTCGGTGTGGCCACATTTTTAGGTGGCGAAACTTTACAAGATCTGATTGTACTCGAGAGACTTCTCATTTAACTGCAGTCAGAAGATAACTTAATACACAGGCCTATAGCAGTGAGCTTCTGAGGCCTGTAGATCATTAGACGAAAAACTGAACACTGCATATGTACATCTGGATCTTGTAACCATGATCACATGGCCATGTCTTTCCTAAAACAATCAAGGCCACTTTAAACCTTTGGTGGGCCGTTTATAATGATCATCAAACCTGTAAATCCCTCCAGAACGTCTGGGAATCACTTGATTGTGACCTTCCTTTACCCAAATTATTTCTAAGAATTTCCTCTTCCACCTGTGCTGATTTGTATTACTGCATGGATTGCAACAGAGTTCACTTAAAGGATGCATCCACCTTTGATAGAGTGGGATTTGTGTTTACTAAATAGGCTCTTTTGGTATTTTATCCCTACTTTAAAAGGTCCACAAATGTGAACTTATACTTTAAAGTCCGTAAGTAATAGCTAAATGCCTGCAATAATGGTGCAGGTACCCATGATCTGGATTGAGAAAGAAGACCACCTAGTGATTCTTTACTAAGGGGGAATTCAATTCCCCCCCGAATTAGTGCAGTGTTAAACCTATTACCGTTATTACGGTAAATTTAACCCAGCTTTCAAGCTGGCGTTGAATCTAAGCACACTACAACTGTAATAATGGTAATAGTGCGCAGTCCGCGTTACTTTTTACTGTAACGCGGCCAATTGAATTCCCCCCTAGAAGTTAGGGGTAAATGTATCATAGTGCGGGTTGTACAAGTCGCCGGAAATCGGCGAGATGACAGCTTAAATTTAAAGCGGCGCTGCCTTGTAAAGGGAAGTTTGTACAACCCGCACTATGATACATTTACCCCTTAGTGTCAAATGATGGAGTTCTACCAGGTGTACTGGTAAGAATAGCTGAGGTCTTGCACTGTATATTGCTGGGTTTAAAATGATACGATCTAATGATAGAGCTCGGCACTAAAGGGGGGCGGGCACATGAGGATGAGCTCAGCAGTTTATACTAGTGGGCATCTGATGGAGGGACCTCTATACTGTATACTGGTTAGATGGAACTAAATGATATTTGATCATAGCTGTTTAAAATTGCAATTTTTTAAAAAAAAATGAATGACTGTGTAATGCCAGTCCTATACCATGCAAACTATTGACATATCTTTTATTGTTACAAGACAAAAATAACTACCTGTTGTCTTATGGCATGTTCTGTGCTGACAGACTCTCCTCTTCCTTAGCAAGCACTGTAAATTGGCATCCCGTGTAAAGCTTAGCGTTACTAATAAAGTTTAAGATTAAAGCTATTTAAGAAGAAGTTTAACTTTGACCAATAACATATTTGAGTCACCTGGTTGAATTGACTGAACAACCACTTTTTGAAAGTAACGATCAAATGAGTGGCATCTTTCCTTCATAGTGGTGCAGAGGCCCAACGTAGATTCTCTTCCTTTTTCTTTTTGTGTAAGATTCTTTCTCAAGCATTCCTCCACCAGGTTCCATAATGTCCTTTTAGCCAATAAAATTAACCTGAACAATACAAGTAGATATATAGGCTATTTGCTAAATATGAAGACATTCACTCCTGCCACACAACATATACTTATATAATACTACTTAAAAGCTAAATTTAGCAAGAAAATTAAATAAAATGTTTTATTTCAGTAGCTAGTGAAGACTTCATTGGAGGGTTCTGGCGCTTTACAACAATTAATGAAAAACTCTCAGACATGGTTGAATGTCAGTTCATGTTGTGTAGTGAACCACAATCAAAGTAGCTGTTACCAGATATTGAGTGACGGATCTGCAAGGATAGCTAGCTTTACTTTGTGCTGTTCCTCTGGAGTGCTCAGTCCTTTATCTACAGTGTTCATCTTTCAAAAGTGATTAATATCAAATAAAGAAAGCTAAGATTGTAGTAACGTAAGGCACTTTTTTTTTTTTTTTTTTTGCATCAAGATTTTTATTCAGATTTTGCAAAAGTATTTGGGGTGCAGAAAAAAAAAAAGGGGGGAGAATAAAGTACATACAATGGGACACACATAGGGGTTCCCCACGCAGGGGGAAAGGAATCACTCAATTAAACCAAGGCACACAGTAACAACAGTATGTATTCACTAATATAATAGACAGTAAGACATATTCGCTTTAACTTTCACTGTGGTTGTCGGAAGATAGCCCCTCTAGGGGGAGAATACCCGGGGATGGGAGCTGGTCAATGGGCTGGGGGGATTCTACAAGGGCCGTTGGTGAATGAGTCGTTGGGTAACCAGAGATATCCTGGGGAACCCCTAGACCATCAGTGATATATTTATGCCATCTGAACCATCTTATAATAGGGGCTGATGCAGATGAGGCATAGGGCGTATCAGTTGTTTCCATCTCAAAGCTATATTGTATCTTAGAGATGATTCGAGTAATAGTAATAGGAATGTGGGACTTCCAGTTTTGCGCTATTGCCGCTCTAACAGCTATCAATATATGGCCCACTAGGTACAGATCATGCTTTGAAATGGATGTCGGGAAGGCACTTTTTTTTTTTTTTTTTTAAATCTTTTTATTAGTTTTTCTCAGAAGTCAGAAAAAGACATGACAGTAACAGTAACAAACACAAAGTATACAATACCAATTACTTATTTAGATGCGTTCATATACAATCAAAATTTTAGTCCAATGACTGAATTTGCTTAAATTATACATCGACAATATGTATAGCTTTATGCTTATAACAATTTAAAATCTATATCGAAGATAACAAGAAAAATACGGTTTTAAGGGAAACAAAAGAAAGAAAAAAAGGGGGGGGGAGTAGTTGCCACTTTAGCGAGCAGAAGTCAGCCAAACATAACAGATCAATCTTTTTCCAACCTAGAAGTAGTCTGTGTCTTTTAGGGAATATAGAGGTAATAAGACTAGAGATTATTTTTGTAATTTTTCTCTGTATTCAGAGTGAACTCAAATCCTCAGCATCCGAGAGAGTAAGCAGAATCTTTAGACACGAATAAATGATTTTTATTTTTTTTTCTCATTAGGCGGGTCAAGAATTAGCTTAATTGTTTAAGTAAATACCAAGTAGTATATTCAAATAATTTATAGATATTTTGTTGGATCGAGGGTTCTAGCGACTCAATATAAGTGCCCCATTTCTTCTGAAATCTTTCTCCACCTTTTTCTATGTCTGGAAGAGTGGCTCTTCTGTCCAAATAAATAATATTCAAAATTTCAATTTTGAGCATCTCTAGAGATGGAGGCACTGGCGATGCCCAAAATCGCAAAATCAGTTTCTTTGTTACCGTAACCAATACAGTCAGAGCAGGTAAAATCCCATAGCCGGGTTGGCATTCCTTCCAACTGTTGAAGTCAGCCAGCAAGAGAGGTTCTGCGGCCAATGTCACCCCTGATTTAAATGTGTTGTTAATGAAATCAACAACTTTATACCAAAATTTCCTAATCTTCCTACAGTTCCAGAAGTTATGTAGCCAGTCTGCTTTTTGAGATTTGCATTTTGGGCATAGTCCTGTCTCCCCCTCAACCATAAACCTACGTCTTGACTGTGGTATATATGCTCTATGAATCACCTTTAAGTGTATTTCCTGGAGATGAGCAGTAGATAAGGACTTCCAGATAAATTCAAAGTGCCGAGTTAAGGTGATTGGCTCATTTATACTAGAGATGTCTTTTTGCCACGCCTTCACTGTTCGGTTCCAGGGGGTTATATTTTGCGTCGATAGTAGATCTGCATAAATAAGGCTCTTTTTTTAAAAGAATTGATACGTGATCTATGGAATACTTTTCTGGTAGATACGGCGCCGACTTGCAGCAAAAGCTCCATAAAGTGACAGATAAAGAAAAATTATTTTAAGCGGCCTCCGTGGCCTACCTATATCATTTGAATTTATGTAATTCACATTCATAAAGGAGCGCATTAGCAATATCCTGTATATCATCATCTATATTATAATAATGAAGTATTCCAGGCAGCTAGAATAGCCCAGATGGTCCCATTAAGTACTCAAGCAGCAGTAACTCCACTGACCTTACAGGGCCTTATATGGCCATTGGCTCTCCTTTCAACAGGATTGAAAAGCTTCTCCCACTTAAGCTCTTACTCTGTGACTCTTTGGAGGTCGGTATTTGTACGGTCGCATCTTATGTCCTGCTCATCCCCCTTGTTACCCTTTTGAACCACCAAGATTTCCCTTCAGTTTAGACATGGTCTATATTTTCCTGGTGGATTTGTTTTTTTTTATTTTTTATTAAAAGACTGTTTATTTGAAACATCAAACATTGAAAGCAAATAATAGCTGTGACAGATTCAGAGACGTATGCTCATTTGCATAGCATCTCTTTGGGCTTTTCACAGTGTGTATGCTTAGAAAGTAAACGTACGGTATTGCGGCTATTCAGACCGACTTTTTGGTACTTGCGACTCGTTACGCCTGAAGAGGTAAAGGGTTTCTAACATAGGCAATGTACAAAAAGAGGTTTTATTTGGTTGGTTAGGGGCAGGTGTAAGTAACGGATGAACCATTAAACTGCAAACCTCTAATTAGAGATTTTGTAGATGATTTGCAGGAAAGATAAAAAAAAATTATAAGCATGTCGGGAAATTGTTCCTGCTGTATTAAATAATTAATCCAAATTTAAATGTTGCTTCATGGCAATTATGTTTGTAACATATAAAATAAAATCAAAATACAATAAAATGTAGCAATATAAATAAGATTAGTATAAATAACAGTAAGGTAACCAAGATCTGCTAGCAATGCCATAGGCCAGTGATGTCAACTTTTTCACTTAAGGGAATAAGGGGTGGGGAGGCTGGTGAAAAGGCATAAAGGGGGGGGGGGGCGGGGGGCCTTCACTAGGGGAGGTGCCTGGGAAAAGGATTGCTGCTAACGACTTTAAAAAAAATTGTGTAATGGGTACTCTGGACAAGATTCATGATTACAAATTAAGTAGGGGCTGTTTATTAAATAAGGTCCAGGAACCCAGACTTCAAAAAAGAATGCTGAGACGTTCTTCAGGATGCTGGTAATATATTCATTTTCATATGTGTGCCAAATGTGGTTACACACTATCATTTTAGTAGGAGGGTGAGGTTTTTTCCACTATGCTGCTATCTGGCATGTGACTGTTATAATGTACCTGATCATTTTATATGATTGCTGGGAGACACCAAGGATCACCAGGGGGAGTAGGAGATATTTTGAGTTATTTGGGATTGATATGCCGGTGAATGTAAAGATCCGTGGGACAGTTGTGCAAGAAAAATCCCAGTTTTCCACAATCTCTCCAGCATACCCCCAGTTTTTTTGAGAAAATGTTGTGGAACTTGATTGGAATATAATACCATCTAGAAAAATAATTTATAGGCATTTTCTTTGATGCATACATTGATAGAAGATTTCAGAGCCCCTCCGAATTGTCAGACCATGCCTCTCCATCCAATCTATAGATCTAGTTGGCGTTGTGTGGAACTCTCTCCCTCTCAGAAGTAGGGAGGAGAGTATAGTAGAGCATTGATATAAGGCCGTTGGATGTGTGACTATGGAAACAAAGATGTTCTTCCATGCAAATCAGTCTGTTGAAGAGGCAGCTTTTAACTCATTGGTGGAAGTGTCTTATCTGCAAATACTGGTGGAATTGTCCTTTTGAAAACCCTGGTAGGTCCCGAGATTGCTGAATTGAGGAACTATGACTTATCTTGGAAGGTTATTTAGGAGAAGTATTCCTGATTTGGATCTTGTGGAAGTTGTTTGGGGTGACAGGAGAGAATTACTGGGGAAGGGGATAAATTATATATCTTTTTGCAGCAGGACCAAATAGCTAGGGGCAACCGGATGATTGGATGAGATAAAGTTGAAGGTGGTCATCGTGACATTGTCAACCAAAGCACTTGTAGATGTTTTCATCATGGATTTGTAACGACCTAATGTTAGTTTAGAGTTTCATATTTTACTACATTTTTCTAGGGTTGTCTCCATCAGTCTAAACTGTTAGCTTCTGTAAAGCTGCCACATACAGCCTGGTATTTTATAAACTCCATGAAATATGTAACTCAGGTACCCTGGAGTGGGCTGTGTAAAGCAGAGATCCAGCTGGCATATATGATGAACCAGTGTAGTAGTTTCTTAAACTGGTAAAACAACTTTGTATTTTCTGGGGGTGCACTTCACATAACAACTGTATATGCATTTCCCTTGTGCACAGATCAGATACATCATGAGTAATGAGCACCTGATTTCCATTGTCAATGATATTTTGGAGCAGTTTAGCAGTATTTGGATGCTTTGGTAGAGTCATTTTTGCATTGCATAGTCCTCCAAATATGATGTTTTTAGGTTGATATAACAATTGTCTGTTTACTAAGTGCATGCCACTTTATAAATCCATTGCTATCTCCTTTCCCTTCACAACCAATATCCAACATATTGTGGGGACATCATGGCAAGTACCCAGGGACTATGTGATGACAGATGAATCTATATGGGAAGAATAAAAAACTATATTGTGTCATGCATGTAAGACTATATGGGACCATTTGGGAGCATGTAAGGCTGTACTTTCAATATGATGCTATATGATGGGAGATGAGTCTATATCACTGATTGAGAGCTGTCTGTGGCCTTCCAAGCCCTCACCTTTGGCCCCAAACTCCTTCCTACTTTGTGCCCTATCTCTCCTTCTCAGCTTTATGCAGCATCTCTTATTTTCTGCTTTATCCCCCACTGCTCTTATTGAATAAGTGCTAGGGCCGTAGGTGAAGCTTAGTGGATCACAATGTTGAGGGTAAGACTGAACTTGATCTTTGCCTGAAGCAGCTAGCTTCCATCCTGTCTCATCCTCCCCATCACGTTGTCACCTCCACACAACAGAGGGAGATCATGCGCTACCAGCAGCATATCTGAGATCAAAGAAGGAAGGACTTATAGTCTGCAGCACATGATCCCCCTCCTCTGATTTCTGCTTCATTAAAGCAAGCAAAAGAAGCCAGGCTCTGATTGGCACCAGTAGGCTGCAAAGTTGTTGTCTGATGTTGCCTCCATTACAAAAGTAAGAAGACATTTTCTGTCATGGAGCACGTTAAATACAGAATGCACAACAGTTTGACTGATGGAAACTTCTCTGTAGAATTGTATTGTGCCTGTTCCAGCCTTGCGGCTAATTGACAAAATCAGGTGGAAAATAGATTACCTGAAAGCCACATTCAATTGCAAGATTTGTTTGTTATAGCTTGTAACACTTATTTTACATTAAAATAGCTGCTGATACGTTATTACATATAGGTGTTTTTCTTTAATTAAATGTAGTTTTAATGTAGTGAAGTTTTGCTGACATTTTGAAAGTTAGAGGGCCACACCTATGACCCTTGAAGTGCATGATGTTGCCCATGTCTGAGCTATAAGGCTGCATAGGATACAGTCATGGCCAAAAGTTTTGAGAATGGCACAAATATTATTTATCACAAAGTCTGCTGCCTCGGTTTTTATGATGGCATGACAATGAACTTTATCCCAAAAACAACATTTCCACTGCATTTCAGCCCTGTCACAAAAGGACCAGCTGATATCAGGACAGTGATTCTCTCATTAACACAGGTGAAAGTGTTGACGAGGACAAAGCTGGAGATCACTCATACTGATCTGAGTTACTCATACTGATTGAGTTACAATAACAGACTGGAAGCTTTAAAAGGAGGGTGGTGCTTGAAATCATTGTTCTTCCTCTGTTAACCATGGTTATATGCAAGGAAACATGCAGTCATCATTGCTTTCCACAGTGAGGCAAAGACTTTTGGAGGATGGCCTGGTGTCAAGAAGGCCAGCAAAGAAGCCACTTCTTTCCAGGAAAAACATTAGGGACAGACTGATATTCTGCAAAACGTACAGGGATTGGACTGCTGAGGTCTGGGGTAAAGTCATTTTTTGTGATAAATCCCCTTTCAGATTGTTTGGGGCATCTGGAAACATGCTTGTCCGAAGAAGGAAAGGTGAGCTATACCATCAGTCCTGTGTCATGCCAACAGTAAAGCATCCTGAGACCATTCATGTGTGGTGTTGTTTCTCAGCCAAGGGAGTGGACTTACTCACAATTTTGCCTTAGAACACAGCCATGAATGATCAATGGTACCAAAACATCCTCCAAGAGCAACTTCTCCCAACCATCCATGAACAGTTTGGTAACTAAAAATTCCTTTTCCAGCATGATGGAGCACCTTTCCATAAGGCAAAAGTGATAACTAAGTGGCTCGGGGATCAAAACATCAAAATTTTGGGTCCATGGCCAGGAAACTCCCCAGACCTTAATCCCATTGAGAACTTGTGGTCAATCCTCAAGAGGCAGGTGGACAAACAAAAACCCACAAATTCTGGAAAACTCCAAGCATTGATTAGGCAAGAATGGGCGGCCATTAGTCAGTATGTGGCCCAGAAGTTGGCCCTCTGCAATTTGCCCTGACAGCATGCCAGGGCAAATTGCAGAGGTCTTCAAAAAGAAGGGTCAACACTGCAAATATTGACTCTTTGCATAAACTTAATGTAATTGTCAATAAAAATCCTTTGACACTTATGAAATGCTTGTAATTTTACTTCAGTATTCCATAGCATTTGACAAAAAGGTCTATAAACACTGAAGAAGCAAACATTGTGAAAACCAATATTTGTGTCATTCTCAAAACTTTTGGCCATGACTGTATATGGTGACATTATGAGGCTCTCTGATTGTATTATGCCACTATATATTTAGGCATTGAAATGCACTGTATGTGTGGGATATTGACTTGCTTATAATGAACACTTGGGTCTGATGTTTACAGTATTTGCTTCATTACCTTACTGCACATAGTAAATATACATTAAGTAACAAATTTCAGTTGGACGTCCTGCAAATGTGCACCAAAAATTGTGATTTGTCCCCCATTAAGATTTTTGCATTTGAATGACTTTGTTTTTCCTTGCGCCTTGAGTGACATAACTGGGGAGCGTAGGTAGAGTACAGTAAGGGTGTGTTTATGTCATTTTGGCGGGATGCCTCCATGCTCTACCCATGGAGCAAATATCCATGCTAATAATAATGTTCCTTTTTGTCACATCATACCTGCAAAGTATTAATTTTGTTTGCTACAACAGAATATATCTTATGTATGCCATGTATATTTTTACTGTACATAGACCATCCTATGCATGATGAATTGATATATGTGCATATATATATATATATATATATATATATATATATATATTTATATATTTATATATATATATATATATATATATATATATATATATATATATATTTATATATATATATTGGATCTGTGGCCGCACTGCCTGGGGGATGTTTTTCCGGTCTCCTACTGTATCTCCAGATACGCTTATATTTTTTTCTATATTGTGAGCACATTTATATATGTTTATTAAACCCTAACTATTGATTTGAAAATACTACACCATATGTGACCTCTCTGTTCTATTTACGAGGATCCACAGATTTGTGATGACCTAAAGCATTGACTAGTTTAGATAAGAGCAACTCATCCTCTATTTGGTACTCACAAACACATACGGTGTGTGGTACAGTGTGTGGTGTGGGGCCTCACGCATATCTGATGATACTACACTATCGTTAGTATTGTTTATTTTCACATTTGTGGTGACAAGGAACCATTGAAGAATTTTCATCCAACCTGTGGGAATCTGATACGTGTTTTTCGCCTACATCCATCTGGTACACATTTATGTCACTATTTGTTGGGGTGACCAGTTGTTCTGACATGCCGCACCTATAGGCACCCTATTCCCTTCCTGTCTTTTTCTAGTTTTGTCCAAAATGACCACCTGGTTTGTTGAAGTGGGGCAGCCACCTGTACATGAGGAGGAGCGCTTTTCAGACCTGTGTTATATGAAAGAACTCTTAATCAGACTGAATATAGTGCCACTTATATTTGTTTTTGTCTACTCTCTCTCTCTCTCTCTCTCTCTCTCTCTCTCTCTCTCTCTCTCTCTCTATATATATATATACACACACATTTTTCTGGCATGCTAAATTAATGCATTTGAAACAAATCCAGGTACGATTTATGTGCAAATGAAGAGTTTAGATGTACTAATCTGTTATTGTCTGCAATCAAATTTCTGTGTTTCTCTGTTTTTTTAATATATGACATTTTTAATAGTTTGTATGCTGCATTAAGTATTGTATACCATAATAAAAACCCATGTAGGGTGTGTTAAAAGAAGCAGCTTAAGTTAGTAGTAGTAAAATTATATCTCCCTGTCATTTAAACACTTTGGTATAATCAGGAACAGCTCCTTTAAATGCCATTGTGACCTGAAGTGACCGTTTCATGCTTTTGTGCTAGAAATCCCATACACTTCCGCCCATTAATCTCTGCTGAGAAAACGTCCCCATCTGCCTTAACTAATGGGATCTGAACATCCTCTTCTGCCCCAAAACATTACAAATCTTCATTTATCTTGTTGGCCTTTGAAGCGAGAGTCCCCACTTCAAACAGCTACATTTAGTTATCGAGAGAAGCCACTGCAGATACTGCTGATAGGCCATCCTGCCTCTTGATCTGTCATTGGACATTGTAGATCTTGTACTTCCCACTTTAGTGTAGCCTCTACATTCATATTTTACATACATTTCCACACTACACATTTCTCTATCAAACTTGTACAATAGTTTATCTGTGATTGTATATTTGCTTTCAATGAGACCATAACAGTTTGTGATTTGTTACCTAACTTTGGTATCGGTTTGTTTCAGCACAGGTGACTCATTCAGTGATTAACTCATTGTACTCAGGTAGGAATGTCACCAAAACCTGTGCAGAGGTAAGGTGCCAACATCGCTTAGCACTACTTAGCAAGCCTTGGCCCACAATCTCTAGCATTCTTACTTGGCTGCTGGAGCCGACTGTGCTTCTAACCTGCAGCCTTTTGGATCAGCAAGCTGGCGTTACATAACAGTAGTTACTGTCTTTCATGTGGCGCTCGTAAAAAAAAAGCAAGGCAGGGCAGACTAGGAGGAGAAGAAGAGCTGATTAAAGGCACATTACTCTGCAGAAGTGGCAGCATAGGCGAATGTTCATGACCTATGTAGTCTGTCTCTTCGCTATCTGTTGTAAATGTTTTAGTAATGTTGTTTTAAATCCATGCTAATTTGACACTGTGACTAAATGGACTACCTGGGCAGTATTAGTAAAGGTCAGGCCTGCCTCATAGCACCTTTCTCACAAGGGAACTATAATATATCTTGTCTCCTAGTTTTAGTTCTTTAGTTTCCAAAAACTCCTAATCTAAGTTTATCCTCTGTGCACAGGAATGAGCTAATTTTATTTGTCTTGTGTTTGGTACTGTTATCGCATGTTTGTCTTGATCTTTGTATGGGGTGTTTTGCCTTATTGTACCCCAGAATCCACTCCAGATACACTGGAGCCTACGCAACAAGAGGCGAGGAAGCCTAACAGCATGCACCTGCCTTGGTGAGTCCTTCCCAAAATTGCCAATCAAAGCCTCCTTCCCAAAGTCATTGGACTTATTGTTAATGGGTATATGTGAGTGTATGTGTGGAGAAAGCTGGTGTTTTCATAGATCTGTGAGAGATTCTGCTGGACTGCCTTTGAAAACCCTGCTGTAGCAGACTAGGGGCTGTGGTCCCATTTGACTTTGAGAAGTGAAGAGAGGGCTGGACTGTCCATGGGCTAATAAGAGCCTGGATTGGTTCACAAGAGAATTGGTTCTGCTTGTAGACGTAGGGCCGCCAAAAGCTGTGAGACTCCTGGGCTACAAAAGCTATATGTTTTCCACCGTTACTAGATTTGCAGTTCCGAGTGGCAGTACTGTGGTGACAGCAGCACGACATTTCTCAGTGGTAGGCCCCAACATTGCTCCCTATATGTTGCTTCCTGTTTTTCACCTGTGTAGTTTCTATACTCATGGTGTGAAGTAAATAAGTTTATTTCTTCACTGTTTTAGCCGAGATCCCCTGCAAAGGTAACCCCTCTTCTCCACATTTTGTGCTAGCAGTGCGATAGCCAAAAATAGTTGTCAGGGTGCCTGACACTGAGAGGGATACAAATGGAGAGGGATACAAATGGCCACAGAAAGTGCTGATTGCCTGTATCCTTAATGTTACGTGGATCACAGCTACAGGAAAATTACACCATCAATCATCATCATCATTTATTTATATAGCGCCACCAATTCCACAGCACTGTGCAGAGAATATTTGTCGTTCACATCAGTGCTTGCCCCATTGGAGCTTATAGTCTAAATTCCCTAACACACACAGACAAGTGTTAATTTTGTCAGCAGTCAATTAACTTACCAGTATGTTTTTGGAGTGTGGGAGGAAACCGGGGCTAACCACTGAGACAAAGTGCAGTAAGTAAATAGCCATGCTATGAGCATGGAGCACCAGAAAAGTTACCCCAATGACTGAAATAAGATATTACCTTTATGTCTATCTGGAGTATAAAAAAATATTTATGATAGCCAGGAGTACCACCACAATAAAAGGCAACTAGCTGTTAGATCCCCTAGAAAGTTTCTGTTGCTATAGGACTGATAGAATGGTGCCCCTTCATCAAGGCAAAAATGAAGCCCAAGCTACTGCCGGACTTAAGCCAGGAGGTTGATGATAAGGCCATCTACCTGGGGCTAGATCCCCGGATAGAAAATGTGAAATGCACTAGAGAAGAGGAAGCACACCTGGTTGCTAATTAAAGGGCTCATTCTTCATCTTCAATGCCTACTGCTTGCGAAAGTGACTACTGCACTAAGAAGGTTCCCGCAGAAATGGGACGATAAGCAGAACTGTACACCTGGATCACAATAGAATAGTTGCATCAGGAATGCCACTGCCAAGGTTCATAGAAGGTCCTTAGGAAGAACAGTTGCAGGACATGGTAAGGAGTCTACAGAAGCCTTTCACCACTACAAAAAGGAATTGGTTTGCCAAGGTCCCAATGTTTCCAGGAACAAAGAAATATAAATCCAACGGGTGGGGAACATAGCATGGGAGCAAAGAGCCCAGGATAGAAGCTAGTGGATGAAGATCCTAAGGCAATGTGCAGCAAAGCTAAAACAAATGGGCAGTAGTATACCCAAACTGATGGTGCCTAAGGAGTGCTCTCCACCTGGGGAGAAATAGAACAATGAACAGCACACCAGTGGGATAAGTTTTGGTTCTAATCACTACCTCACTGAACAGCTGTAGTAGAAAGCTAGCCTTTGCGGATAACCCAAATATCAAACATAAAAGTTTTTGTGCACATGTGTGAATTCAAATAGTCTTACTGAACTCTAGGGGGTTCAGCAAGTCGTCGGAAATTGGCGACTTTGCAGGGGAAATTTAAAGCGGCGATAGCTTGTAAAGGCAAACTTGCCTTTACAAGCCATCGCCGCTTTATATATATATATATATATATATATATATATATATATATATATATATATATGTATACTATATAGACAAAAGTTTTCAGACGCTTGACCATTACACCAACAGGGACTATAATGACATTGTATTCAAATACATATACTTTAATATGGAGTTGGTCCCCCAATTGCAGCCATAACAGCTTCCACTCTTCTTGGAAGGCTTTCCACAAGATGTTGGAGTGTTTCTGTGGGAATTTGTGTCCATTCATTCTGTAGAACTTTTCTGAAGTCAGGCACTGATGTTGGGCGGGAAGGCCTGGCTCGCAATCTTCATTCCAGTTCATCCCAAAGGTGTTCGATGGGGTTGAGGTCAGGGCTCTGTGTGGCCCAGGCAAGTTCTTGCACACCAGACTCATCAAACCATGTCTTTGTAGTCCTTGCTTTGTGTACTGGGGTACAGTCATGTTGGAATATAAGAGGGCCTTCCCCAAACTGTTGCCACAAAGTTGGAAGCAGAGCATTGTCCAAAATGACTTGGTATGCTGAAGCATTAAGATTGCCCTTCACTGGCGATAAGGGGCCTAGTTCAAACCCTGAAAAACAGCCCCATACCATTATCCCTCCTCCACCAAACTTCACAGTTGGCATAATGCAGTCAGGCAGGTTCTCCCAGCATCCGCCAAACCCAGACTCGCCCATCTGACTGCCAAACAGATAAGTTGATTCGTCACTCCACAGAACACGTTTCCACTGCTCCACAGTCCAGTGTCGGTGTGCTTTACACCACCTCATCCGACACTTGGTATTGGACTCTTGGTGATGTGAGGCTTACACGCAGCAGCTCGGCCATGGAAACCCATTCCATTAAGCTCCCGCCATACAGTTTTTGTGCTTACAATAATGCCAGTGGAAGTTCGTAACTCTTCAGCTTTGGAATCACCACAGCATTTGCGACTTTTACGCACCATGCGCCTTAGCAGTCGTTGACCCTTCTCTGTGATTTTACGTGGTCTTCCGCTTCACGGCTGAGTTGCTGTTGTTCCTAAATGCTTCCAGTTTCTAATACATTTATAGTTGACAGTGGAATATACAGCAGGGATGAGATTTCACGAACCTTCTTGTTTCAAACGTGTCATCCTATCACAGTACCACGCTTGAAGTCACTGAGCTCTTCAGAACAACCCATTTTGTATCACAAATGTTTGCAAATGGAGATTGCATGGGTAGGTGCTTGATTTTATACACCTCTGACAACGGGTCTGATTGAAACGCCTAAATTCAATAATTAACAGATGTGGCCAAATTCTTTTGTCCTTGTAGCTGTTAGGAACCCCTCCAACCGGTGCAGCAAAACCCCGGAGTCTACTCCGAAAGTCTGGTGTTCGCTGTTGCCCCTGATGGTGGGGACAGACTTGGCCGCTGACAACGGAGGGTCGTGAAATGGGCACCGGCTGGGGGGAACCCAGGAAAGCGGAGTGAAGTCCAGGCAAGGGTTGAACAGATCACAGGCAAGACGGCAGCGTCAGAGTCCAGGCAATAGATCAAGGGTCACTAGCAAACAATCGTGGTCAGTATCCAGGCAAGGGGTCAAGGGTCACAGGCAATAAATCGAAGTCAGAAATCCAGGCAATAGGTCGGCAACAATAATCAGGATCGAGGAGATATACAGAGAACAGGACTAAGGGTAGTGTGCTGGGAAGCAATGACTATAACCGGCAGGGAGGCTTTGCCTCTTCCTGCCTTAAATATAAGCATGGCCCAATGAGAGTGTAGCAGACACAGGGGAAAAATAATCAGCTGGCCCCTTTCTTAATTTGCGCACGCGCCTGGCTGTCCTGGATGCCGGAGCGCGGCGCTACACACAAAGAGCGTGGGCGGGACAATGTGGAAGTGACGTCCCGGTCGTCATGACGACGGCCGGGACGTGGAGGCAGAGGAGGAAGCGAGTCGCGGCGGTGCCCAGAGCCGCCGCGGCTTGTGACAGTAGCATATATATCATAGAAGTGATGAGTCCAGTGAAATAAGTATGATTCTTCGGTTGTAGTTGTAAAGATAATAACTCACAATTTAGTGGTAAATGATTCTCTAAGATAAAGGCGGGTAATACCCAAATAGATATAAGAATGAGATGCGCACAGCTAGACTTTTGCGGGGCAATTGTCAACGTGTGTAAAACAGCAGCCCAGAATCAAAAGATAGTCCACATCTTAATCAAATACAAAATTACTATAGATTCGGCGCTCACTGTTACAACAGAATTACCTGTGATATGTATATATCCCTATCAGGGATCTCTCTCTCTCAAATGGTGATTAGTTAATCTACGCCAGTAAGTAATATTGAAAGTAAACAGGTTTATTGCAAGAAAATTGCAAAGATAAAGTTAAAATATAAAAATATTGTTCATTTAAATCAGACAAATACATATGCATAAGTTCCATGCAGATGTATAAATCTATAGGTTCAAATGTCCATCATAGTCCCCATATCGAAAGGAAGTTGAGCATAGTTGAGATGTATAAATTACTTAGACCACAATATTGTCCATTGTGCAAACATCTATAGCAGAGTATGCATAAAAAGTTCCAATTAGAGACATGAGACTAATTGGATTCCAAGTCTTAATACTTGCGGTAGGTAGCACAGGAAATAAATCCTTCTTGGTCCGGTTCCAATGAGTCTGTGCCGTGGCTTCCAATGAGATAGAGAAGCTCTGGATGTGTGGAGGTCATAAGCCCGTGTGTGTTCCACCGTGGAGCGCACGTGGCTATTTCTTAAATGTGACGTACTGGTTGCCCTCCGACGCATTTCGTCACATGATTGTGACTTTTTCAGGGCTGTTGTTGTGAATGGATGTGCTATCGGTTAATCCTATATAGTGCTTGCTCCACTGTGATTGGTCCAGACTGGGAATCACTCATTAATGACCTTGTTGTTATTATAACATTCTGGCATTCTGATTTCAAATTAATGTCCTTAATTAGTTGTTATTATTGTTAGAGTAGTCATGTTCAGTAGGTAATATTCACACTAATAAACATCAAAAATCGCACTCAATAACTTTCTTAAACTGTAGTCTACAAAGAGATACCCCTGCATTCAATATGTTTACATAAATTGATAATAGGTTGAGAGTAGAATAAGGAAGTAGAAAAAGTATTTGGAAAACATTTAGTTTACACATTAATGAGAAGAAATTATTACATAAGAAAACAAAAAAAAGCATGATGGATTATGTCATTGTTTGACATTGGTCATTTGTTGTACTTATGTTATAAAACAAAATTCCACAATTTTGCTAAAAGAAATTTCTGTAGATTGTAAGGATAGTTGGCTCCCATCCATGAAAAAGAATACCTTTAATGACTCAGTCTAGATCAGGGGTGTCCAACCTTTTAGCTTCCCTGGGCCACATTGGAAGACGACGAGTTGGTTTGGGCCGCACATAAGATACACTTACAATAACGATAGCTGATCATCCAAAAAACCATTGAAAACATAGTTAACATATATATATATATATATATATATATATATAAGAAAACAAGTGATACATATATATATATATATATATATATATATATATATCACTTTTTTTCAAATCCCCCTATACTTACCTTTCAATCGCCCTGTTCAAAAACTCCTCTCTAATTATTATACTATAATCACTTTTTGTATTGTTTCGATGCAATATCAATAAAGTGCATTTAAGTCAGGCATTGTACTGTACTGTAGCAGAACGTCACTGGCGTAAATCTCGAAGCTCTAATGACTTCTTCACATATACTTCTGTCTACCACTCCTATCGAAATGCTCTGGACACTGCAAAACAAACATACTTTCAATCTCTTATCTATGCTCAGGCTTCTAACCCCAAACGCCTTTTCAATACATTTAATCATCTTCTCAATCCTCCCACCCCGAACCCTCCATCTACTATCAGTGCTCAGGATCTTGCTTCCTACTTCAAGGACAAGATTGACAAGATCAGACTAGAAATGGTATCCTCTTCCTCAACAAGCCATCAGCTCATTTCCTTCCCACTACCCTCTGACACCCTTTCTTCATTTGACCCCACAAATGAAGAGGAAATTTCTACGCTCTTCTTATCTTCCTACTCTACCTCCTGTCCTCTTGATCCTATTCCCTCGCAAATTGGTAGATCCCTGTCTTCTGTGCTCATTTCACCTCTAACTCAAATCTGTAATCTCTCACTCTCTACTGGCATCTTTCCATCACTATACAAGCATGCAGTGATTACTCCTATTCTAAAAAAACAAAACTCCGACCCAAACTCTCTCTCAAATTACCGTCCCATCTCTCAGCTCCCTTGCCCCTCCAAGCTTCTAGAGAGACTTGCCTACACTCGCCTCACACGCTTTCTTTCCGCAAACAACCTGTTGGATCCTCTTCAGTCTGGCTTTCGTTCTCAACACTCCACAGAGACTGCGCTGACCAAGGTTGTTAATGATCTGATCACTGCTAAGACTGAACGCCATTACTCTCTCCTAATTCTCCTTGATCTCTCGGCTGCATTTGACACCGTTGACCACTCTCTTCTCATACAAACACTGCAATCCCTAGGTCTTCAAGACACAGTTCTATCCTGGTTCTCATCTTACCTCTCTAATCGCTCTTTCACTGTTAATTTCTCTGGAGCCACCTCTGCTCCGCTTCCCCTATCAGTTGGAGTACCACAAGGCTCGGTGCTAGGTCCTCTGCTGTTCTCTATCTATACCGCTTCTCTTGGAAATCTAATAAGTTCCTTTGGCTTTCAGTATCATCTCTATGCGGATGATACCCAAATCTATCTATCCTCTCCTGATATCTCGACATCTGTGTTGTCCCGTGTAACTGACTGTCTTTCTGCCATTTCATCTTGGATGGCCTCTCGTCAACTCAAACTTAATCTTTCTAAAACAGAGTTAATAATATTCCCACCCGCCAACAAGAGCATACCTGACATTTCTATCTCTGTTGATAACATGACCATAAATCCCACCCCACAAGCTCGCTGCCTAGGTGTAATCCTTGATTCACGCCTATCCTTTGTTCCCCACATTGACTCTATATCTAAATCATGTTACATACATCTAAAGAACATTTCCAGAATCCGCACATATCTCACACAAGACACTGCTAAAACCTTAATTCATGCACTAATCATCTCCCGCATTGACTATTGCAATTCCCTCCTTACTGGTCTTCCCAAAAACAGACTCAAACCCCTAAAATCTATTTTACATGCTTCGGCAAGACTGATTTTCCTTGCAAATAGCTATTCCTCTGTTGAATCACTCTGTATGTCTCTACACTGGCTGCCTGTCTTCTACCGAATCCAATATAAAATACTTTTACTAACCTACAAGGCCATCAACAAAGCTGCACCAACATACATCTCCTCTCTTGTCTCAAAATATCTCCCAACTCGGCAACTCCGTTCTGCAAAAGATCTGCGTCTCTCATCCACCCTCATTACATCCTCCCATTCCCGGTTACAGGACTTTTTTCGGGCTGCACCCACTCTATGGAACTCTCTCCCTCGCACAATAAGACTCTCCTCTGTTCTACAAACTTTCAAGCGTTCTCTGAAAACCTACCTATTCAGACAAGCTTATAATATTCCTCAACCACCATCTTAACCTCACTACCTTTAGCCTGTTACACAATTTCACACAAGACAACTACCCCCGGAATAACATTGTTGTGTGACAGGATCATTTAGCTTATGAGTCACCCTACCTTTGCAGTCTGGCTGGGCCAAGATGCAAAATGTATACTTAACCTCATGTGTCAATCTCCCATTGTCCCATAGATTGTAAGCTTGCGAGCAGGGCCTTCTCACCTCTTTGTCTGTTTTACCCAGTTTGTTTATTAGTTTATTACGTTTGTCCCCAATTGTAAAGCGCTACGGAATATGTTGGCGCTATATAAATAAATGATGATGATGATGATGATGTATATCAGGGTGCCCTGACCAGGCCTGCGGTACCTGACATATACACCACTGTGACCCCAAATTGTGACCTGTTTTGATAATTACACCACTATGTTAGTTAAGGCATAACAACTTATAATGGGCCAAAGAAAATAATATATAATGCCCCATTAGTAATACAAGTAGAAGTATGTAGCAGGGAGATAAGGTCCATGATGCTCCAGGACCAGGTGACTTTTATTCACTTGTCAGCATCCCTTGAAATAATAAAAAAAAATCCCCCTTAACTTACCTTTTAATCAGCTTGTTCTCCTGTCCTCTTCTCTTCTTTTCTCCAATTCTGTGCTGCTGATTGTTCTTCTTGCGCGGGTGTCTCCTCTGTGCTGCGCTCCACAATGGATGTTGGGCGTGATGACATCATGCCCGACATTCACTGCGAGCACCGCACGGAGGAGGAGACAAGGGAGGGAGCCGGAGTACCAACTGACGTGACCGCGTGACCGCAAGGTAAGCATTTTCTTTTCTTTTTTTTTTTGCAGAATTTTTTTTTTCCATTAACAGCGCTGCCCCCTTGCCACAACCAAAACTCCTTCTGGGCCACATTTACAGGCGTGCTGGGGAGCATGCGGGCCACGGGTTGGACAACCCTGGTCTAGATTGAAGGTGATATTAGGTGTATATATTCATTTTGTTTCACTGTCAATACTTCTATCCTTATTTGGAAATGCATGTCCTAAGTGATGTATGAGTCATTTGATCCCGTATTTTGATAATACGTGGGTTGGAGGTGAAGTTGCACACCCTTTTATTTGTAGTTGTCTGTTGGTAACTTTATATGCATACTCTGCTGTAGACGTTTGTACAATAGGCATCAATGTGGACCACGATATCCTGGTCTAAGTAACTTATAAATCTCAACTACCCTCAAATTCCTTTTGATATGGGGATATGGACATTTGAACCTACATACTGTAACAAAGGGAGGCATTTTTCTGACAAGAGGCAGAGAAAATATACAAACAGAATAAAACATTGGCACAGTTAGGCACCTAGGTGGAGATTAAACCAGGTAAAAACGTATGTGTAGTTTAAAGTTTGTTAACTTACATGATTTCCTCTCAGCAAACAGACAGGGTGTGTCTGTGCAAACAGAGCCACTGATGGGTGTTTTCTTTTAAAGAGAAGGTGGGTGTGTCACCCGTCCATCAAGCTAAGGCTGGGGGAGGAGTAACATGTATAAAAGCTTGTTTGTGCCATTTGTTCAGGGAGATCAACGCTGAGGAAGCTGGCTGGTCTTGAGAGAGCTGAGCTATGTCTAGCTAGCGTTTAGGGTCTCCAAGAAATGCTGTGAAATCTGTACGGTGTCAAAACATTTACCATCCTGACAATAAAACTACGTAAAAAGGAAGAAGTTGTACGCGTGTGCTTCTGCAGTAGCGGGCTCCTGCCACAAGTGGTGTCAGAAGTGGGATGCTCCGAGAAGCAAGTTTCCGCTACCCAACCCGCGCAGACGTCAACATGGAAGAAGTACTAAGAACCCTTGTGAATGTGGCTGCTGCGCAGCAAGAACAGCAAGCTCAGATGCTACGAGTTGCCGAGGCACAGGTGGAAAACACAAGGCTCTTAAGAGAAGAGTTAAGCCAGGTGAGGCATGACAGAAATGAACCACTTGGTCCTGTTCTCCAGAAAATGTCGCCAGGTGATGACATAGAATCATATCTGGTGTCCTTTGAGAGACTTGCAAAAAGGGCAAAATGACCTCCTAAAGACTGGGATGAGAGGCTGGCGCCATATCTGACTGGTGAAGCTCAGCGAGCTTATATGGATCTAGATGAGGAACGGCTGACTATCTGTGCCTAAAGGCTGAGATATTGTCTCGCATTGGAGTTTCCGGGCCAGGCCGAGCCCAGCGCTATCACCAATGGCGCTATGATAAAGGAAAACCGGTCAGAGCGCAAGTGGCTGAGCTTTCTAAAATTTTAAAGAAATGGCTGCAGCCTGAGGAGAATTCACCTTCTAGGATTATTGAAGTCCTGGCGATAGATCACTGCATCCGGGGGCTGAACCGCGATTTGCAAAGGTGGGTTCTGCAATCAGACCCACAAAATTATGAAGAGTTTGCCACCGTGGTAGAAAGGATTTGTGTGCTACAGCAAATGACTAAAGAACCTGCATTTGTGCCAAAGCCGCTGCCACGCCAAAAGCCAGGTTTGACAATCCTTGCTACAGGGCCCAATGGCAAAACTGCTACGGACAGAGGGCCAGGTGCAAAGCTGTCTAATCTGAAGTGTTTTGAATGTGGTGAGCCAGGCCACTTTAAGGCAGAGTGTCCTAAACTACCGGAACCCATGGACTGTTCCGTGGCACATATTGGGCCTGCTTTTCCAAGCTGTTTTACCATGAGTCCCACATCAGGAAGTCCTTGTTTGTTCCGGGTAACTGTGCTAATCAACCAAAACCTTGCTCTGGCCTTGGTTGACTTGTGGAGTGAACTCTCATTGGTTTCCAGCTCTGCCTTACCCGAAACCATAACTTCTCGGTTGCCCAAGGTGATAGTTCTTTGCGTACATGGCACGACAGAGGAGTATGAAAGAACAATACTACCAGTCACACTCAAAGACAAAACTGTTATGGTGGTAGCTGCCATAACACCTAAACTCCCATATCCACTTATTTTGGGGCGAGACTTCCCACTGTTTAATGATGTCCTCGGTGAGCGGATGTGGCCGGACATGCCAGCAATTGATGCAACGGTCGGAAGCCCGGTCTAAAAGGAACCGCCTAAGAATCCACAACATCTGGGCATCGATCTTTGGGAACTGCCAAAATGCCATCCTGGAAGTCACAGCAGGAGTTCCACAAAAGCATCCATCTGCTGGGAAACATGGACAGTCCAAACTAGCATTGGTCGGTGATGTCGCAGATGAGCCCATCCCGCCTGTCAGTGAGGATACGGACTGGTCCGCAATACCAATTTTGTTTCCTTTACTCGAGACCAACTTAATGATGCCACTTTGGAACATGCCTTCAAAAGTGTGACTGAGGTAAATGGGGTAGCAAAAGCCGCCCAGCCTGCAGAAGGTATACCATATTTTATTGTTAAAAATAATTTCCTGTATAGAGTTGCTACTGTACAGGGGGATAAAGTAGAACAATTAATGGTTCCTCAGGTCCATGTAACCCTAGTGTTAAAAGCAGCACATACACAAGTCTGTGGGGGACACCTAGGGGAGGATAAAACACAGGAACGAGTTCTGCTTAGATTTTACTGGCCCGGTGTACACATGGCAGTGAAAAAGTATTGCCGGTCCTGTCCCATTTGTCAGAGAACCTGTCCCAAACCCATGTACAGGGCACCTCTCATTCCAATTCCAATAGTACAAGTTCCCTTTGAACGGATAGCTATGGACCTTGTGGGGCCATTGGAAAAATCCGCACGTGGTCACCAATATATACTAGTGGTGCTTGACTATGCAACCAAGTATCCAGAGGCAATTCCCCTACGAAACATAAAGTCCAGCACCATAGCTAAGGAACTTGTATTGATGTTTACACGCTTGGGAATACCCAAAGAAATTCTCACAGATCAGGGTACTCCATTCATGTCTAAACTGATGAAGGACATGTGCCAGTTGCTAGGGGTTACGGTGCTTCACACTTCTGTATACCATCCACAAACAGATGGCTTGGTGGAACACTTTAACTGCACATTAAAGCACATGCTCAGGAAAGCAGTGGCTCAAGGAAAAAAAGATTGGGACTCTCTTATTCCCTATTTGATGTTTGCCATCCGTGAGGTACCTCAAGCTTTAACGGGGTTTAGTCCCTTTGAGTTATTGTTTGGGAGACAGCTCAGGGGTATCTTGGATATGTTAAAAGAAAGGTGGGAGCAGCAAGGTCCCAGGGAGCCAAATCTGGTACAATTTGTGTCACAAATGTATGAGAGGCTAGGAAAGATAGGGCCCATTGTGCAGCAACATGTAAATGAGGCTCAGGAACGACAGAGAAAAAGTTATGATAAAAGTGCTGTTGTTCGATCTTTCAAGCCTGGGGACAAGGTCCTAGTCCTGGTTCCCACCCAGGAAACCAAACTTTTCGCCCATTGTCAGGGTTCATATGAAGTTCTAGAGGCTGTTGGTCCTGTCAATTACAGAGTCCACCAGTTAGGTAGGAGAAGGGAGGAGCAAATATACCATGTTAACCTCCTTAAACCTTGGCATGATGAGGAAACCTCTTCTCAGGTAGTGAGTACTGCCATTGAAAAGTCTGAAGTGCCCATAGAGCCAGCTTTGTCCATTCAGCAGAGACAACAGACTGAAGAAATGATTCGCCGGAACAGGGATGTCTTCTCTTCCATTCCTGGGCGCACTACCTTAATCGAACACGACATTGTCACTGCGCCAGGAGTCATTGTAAAGCAGAAGCCATATCGTGTTCCAAAAGCCAGACGGGTGGACGTGAGAAAGGAGGTCGAGAAGATGCTCCAGTTAGATGTAATTGAAGAGTCCACTAGTCAATGGAATAGCCCCATTGTGCTTGTCCCGAAACCCAATGGGACAATTAGGTTCTGCAATGACTTTAGGCGCCTAAACAGTATGTCGCAGTTTGATGCCTATCCGATGCCACGTGTGGATGAACTAGTGGAAAATCTTGCTGGTAGCAATTATTTAACAACCCTTGATCTAACAAAGGGTTATTGGCAAGTTCCCCTGACTTCCATGGCCAAGCCAAAGACTGCATTTTCCACCCCTGATGGTCTCTATCAATATAAGGTCCTACCATTTGGGTTGCATGGGGCACCTGCCACCTTCCAAAGGGCCATGAATAAATTGCTACGACCTCACACAGCTTATGCAGCCGCTTACCTGGACGATATAGTGATTTATACCCCAGACTGGGGATCACATTTAGCCAAAGTTGAGGCAGCTTAGCTTCATTAAGGTCAGCAGGATTAACAGCTAACCCAGAGAAATGTGCCATAGCCATGAGAGAAGCCAAATATTTGGGGTACATTGTTGGTCGAGGGCATGTAAAACCCCAGCTAGACAAAGTGGAGGCAGTCAAAAATTGGGCAAGACCAGAAAAAAAGTCGCAGTTAAGAACCTTTTTAGGCTTAGTAGGTTACTACAGGCGGTTTGTAAGCCACTTCGCCACTAGAGCTGCTCCACTTACGGACATGTTAAAAAAAAGTTG
The DNA here is from genome assembly GCF_038048845.1 of Mixophyes fleayi. Lineage (NCBI taxonomy): Eukaryota > Metazoa > Chordata > Amphibia > Anura > Limnodynastidae > Mixophyes > Mixophyes fleayi. The sequence goes on from NC_134405.1 coordinate 130,129,117, forward strand.
TCCAGATAGATTAACCTGGTATGACTCTGCAGAAACCGCCTGGTCTGATCTTCGGTTAGCTCTTTGTTCCTCTCCAGTTCTACAAGCACCAGATTTTACCCGGAGGTTCTTCCTCCAAACTGATGCTTCTGGTGTTGGCTTAGGTGCAGTCTTGTCACAGGAGAAGAATGGAATAGAAAACCCTGTCCTGTACCTAAGTCGGAAGTTGCTTCCAAGGGAACAAAAATATGCCACTGTGGAGAAAGAATGTCTCGCCATAAAATGGGCTACAGAAGCTCTGCGCTATTATCTCCTAGGCAGAGAGTTCACCTTAATAACAGACCATGCACCATTAAGATGGATGCAGAACAACCGGGAGGTAAATGCCAAGGTAACCTGCTGGTTCTTGGCACTGCAACCTTTCAAGTTCTCAGTAGAACATAGACCTGGGATTCTGCACAAGAATGCAGATGCATTGTCACGAAAATATGCGCTCCTCACGAAGTCCGCGTCCCCCTACTTGGAGACGCATGGGGATGTGTAACAAAGGGAGGCATTTTTCTGACAAGAGGCAGAGAAAGTATACAAACAGAATAAAACATTGGCATAGTTATGCACCTAGGTGGAGATTAAACCAGGTAAAAACGTATGTGTAGTTTAAAATTTGTTAACTTAAATGATTTCCTCTCAGCAAACAGACAGGGTGTGTCTGTGCAAACAGAGCCACTGATGGGTGTTTTCTTTTAAAGAGAAGGTGGGTGTGTCACCTGTCCATCAAGCTAAGGCTGGGGGAGGAGTAACATGTATAAAAGCTTGTTTGTGCCATTTGTTTAGGGAGATCAACGCTGGGGAAGCTGGCTGGTCTTGAGAGAGCTGAGCTATGTCTAGCTAGCGTTTAGGGTCTCCAAGAAATGCTGTGAAATCTGTACGGTGTCAAAACATTTACCATCCTGACAATAAAACTACGTAAAAAGGAAGAAGTTGTTCGCGTGTGCTTCTGCAGTAGCGGGCTCCTGCCACAATACTTATACATCTGTATGGAACTTATGCATAAGCATTGATTTGATTTAAAAGAACAAGATTTTTATATTTTAACTTTATCTTTGCAATATTGTTGCAATAAACCTGGTTACTTTCAGCTTCACTTACTGGCGTAGATTAACTGACCACCATTTGAGAGACAGTGATCACTGATAGAGATATACACATATCATAGATTATTCAGTTGTAACAGTGAGCGCCAAGTCTAGAGTAAATTTTTAATACGAATACTTGCGGTGGTATTGTCCCGATGGAAGTCTCTCCTTAGTACCGTGTTTCTGATCAGAAGTTTATTTGCAAAGATGGCAGGCTGACAGCGCAAAATCTACTTTCTACTGTGGAACGCACCAAGCTATTCCCGTTTTGACGTGTGGTGGGGGAGGCAACCCAAAGCGTTTCATCCCGTGACGTGACTTTCTCAAAGGGATTGGCTTTACTGGGAACTGTCAGGGGTGTAATTTTTAGTCCTCATGTTCCTCTACCGTATAGCCATGTTCGCATTTGTAAGTAATTAAAATTGTCCTGAATGGGTAACAGGGCGGTAGTGATAATGATTAAAGATTATGGGTGATTTAAATGTGAGTTTCAAATTATTTTATTCTTGGTGCCAACTACTTCAGATCATTGTCAGGCTGATTCTTAATACTGTTTCACAGTAGTGTTCCATTTTTTCTTGGGGAGAGAATTATCCAGTGTTTAGTGTCTATAAAATAAATCCATGTGCAATATCTTATGTCCATATGAATGAATAAACTTGTGGATAACCAACATAGAAATAACTTATTGTAGATATTTATTTTAATTAGGAGTGCAGTGCACCCCAGTATATCATTGAAAATGTACTTATCTTTTTATGTTGGTATATGTTTGTATGGAAATGTGTGGACTTCTGAGAGTGTGTCATATTTGGGTTTTGCAATTGTCTGGAGACAGGTAATCTCATGTTAATTAAGCCTTTTCATCACTAAGTGACCAAAACGCGTGTTGAGCCTGAAATACAGAATGAGGTAATTTTACTAGCAGGTAGACTCCCTATGCAAGCGATCACAGATGAATGTGAATTTTGCAAGCTAATTTGTGCTCAAAGCAAGACTAGAGAAATGTTATATCCTAATAGTAAACATTCAATAAAAAACCTCAGATGTATTGGTGCCGCTAGCAGCAATGTAAAAAGGTGTTAAACCCCTCCAGGCTGATTTATGGGCAGTATGCATGAAGCATCTGGATTGGTTAGAGGGGGATAACCTCCTGTCAGGGTATCTGTGTAAATCTGTATAAAAAAAGAACACTGTTTGACCTTGTATTATTATTATGCCATCTGTACACTTCTGGAAAGATTGCTAGTACCACAAACTGGCCTTCTAAGGACTACTTGAGGTAATAAGCATCACTGCTTCAAGATCCTGCTTTGACGACTTACTTACCTGCTGTAATTCCTGTGACCTACAGATTAGACCAATCTAATCTGTTATCTGGCTGTTCTGAGGTTGGGACCCAGCATTCCAGTACCAACTCTCTGCCCACTACCCTGCAGCTCTGGCCAGAGTGATAGGCCAGGGGGAACCATCCACAGCAACCCTGATCTGAAGGCAAGAGGTCAAGTGCACCAGCCCAGGTGCCCAGCAGCAAAAGTTATCCAGAACGAAGCGGTTCTAGGTGGTGGTGATGGAACCCAGTGGTTGCAACACACCCCTCCTTACTGCGGTAAGAGGAGCGCAATTTTGGATAAAGAAAGGGGTCATGGCAAGGCAAGTGCAGTCGGTCCCCAGCAACACACGGGAAGGGTGGCATAAGAGGTCCATCGTGTCACACAAATAATTGTACAGATCATGGATCATGCAAGTGAATTTGTTCTCCAGTTGCTTCTGTGGTGGCTAGAGCATTGTGAACTTGTGTGTGTCACGCACTGGATCCTAACTGCATACATTGTCTGGGGTCCAGCATGCTCTTTGCTTTACAAGCGGCAATGCCAGATTTGATTCCCTGACTCTGACCCATCCCTTCATTACCACCATCCGCTCTGCAAGTGGTCCTGGTATTTACTTTTTATTTACAACTTAATTAATTGTATTTTCAAGCCTATTCAAAGCTTTGCTTGCCATCACCAGTTTGGGTAGTTGTAACTGAATCTGAACTAGATTTGAACTGGACCTTGGCCTTCTCTCCTATTTCATGACACTGCAAGGTCTCCATTAGTTCATCTTCTGTAACTTATTACTCTCCATTGAACACTTCCACCCACTCCCCCACATGGCTCCCTACATCATTACATAATACTGCAGACCAAAGCCTATCCCCTCTATCCGTTGTCACTCCCCCCTCCACCGCATGTCACCATGTACCCCCCGACCATCCAGTTCCGACAACCTTTTTCCCATCCTTTTTTTTACTCACCGTCTACTGTCCTGCGCACACTCTGGTATGCAAGATCTGTCTACAATAAACTCATTCCCATTCATGACCTCTTCCACTCCCGTTCCTTTGGTCTCCTGGCCCTTACAGAAATGTGGATCTCCTCCTCTGATTCTGCTTTCCCTGATGCACTCTCCCACAGAGGCCTTTCCTTCTCCCATACTCGTTGTCACGAACGCCTCAGCCTGTCTCAGATACAGCAATCTGAACAGCTGGTTATGACTGGTGTTACCTTAATTACCGTATTTGCCGGCGTATAAGACGACTGGGCGTATAAGACGACCCCCAACATTTCCACTGAAAATATAGAGTTTGATATATACTCGCCGTATAAGACTACCCCCTCTTTCGCAGAAAATAATGCATACAGAATTGCCCCTACATGTATCGTGACCCTGTATATAATGGTAGTACATGAGGTAACCTGATAGTGCCAAAAACAGTGTGGTAAGAACCACAAATCCGGAGAGTCTGTCCCAGATGTAGCTGGGTAAACAACACTGAACAAAGTGTAAATGGTCTATTGTACCTAAAGAAACACTGGAATGATAGTCGCTGGAACAGACCAGGGGGAACAGATAATCCAAACAAAGTCCGTTCACAAATCTGGAAAGGGTGGGTAGTGGGTAGTGGGTAGTGCACTTACCTTCCTCCCCAGGTTGGATGGTCTGGATGCCTCAGTCTGACTCTCGAATACCCAGGTCCTGTTCCTCTGTTGGGATGTAAAAGTGCTGCGAGCTGCACGTCCGTGCAGAGATCACTTCACGGCCGGAGATGGTAAGCTGGCGTGTTCGCGCATGCGCATATAGGCTGGTCAGCGCTTCAGTCTCCGTTGATATGCTGTCCCAAGTGCACCCGGCGTATAAGACGACCCCCCAACTAGGATGCATGTTTTTTAGGGCAAAAAAGTCGTCTTATACGCCGGCAAATACGGTAATTAACAATGAATACACCTTTTTTGCCACCACGAAGGATTTATTATGCTGTCTTTACATTCACCAAAACAACTTATTAATATTTCACACTTAAATCACATACACATGTAGCATGAGCCTCCGTGGGTTTAGTAAATTCACAAAGAATCACGGAGAAATACGCTAGATTAAATATGTTTAATCTGAAAAATATTTCCAAGGCTTATTTACAAAAAATAATAACAAGACATACAATATGTTGCACAAAAGAGTTTCAGAAAATAAAATAGGAAATAAAATCAGAGTTACTACTTACTAGTTAAGACCTGGGGGTAAATGCATCAAGCTGAGATTTTTCTGATAAGTTTGAAAAGTGGAGATGTTGCCTATAACAACCAATCAGATTCTAGCTATCATTTTGTAGAATGTACTAAATAAAGAAAAGCTAGAAACTGATTGGTTTTTCAAACCCGCCGGAAAACACTTGATACATTTACCGCTTGATGTGTGAGGGAACACAGTTGAGAAGTATGGGACATTTTAGTCTTGATAGACTTCCTCAAAGAAATGAACACTGTGCTACTGATGCAAGGAATTTTTTTTATTTTTTTTAATAAATTCTTTATTTATCAGGAAGAGAAAGTACAACAATGCACCTTATTGATGAAGCAACATAAATATGCATATAGTTACATTTAATACAGTAATATGTTGTTAGCGTAAAATATGCAAGGTCTAAATGATAGAGGTCCATCTGTCAATAAATACAATAAAGCAAGCAAACCAACTCTGTTTCCTCTTTCCGCAAGGGATTTTTAAACCATTTCTTGTTGACTCTTCACCTCCCACCTTAGGAATTTTATCTTCACCTAAGTTAGATGGATGCCCAAAATGACACAGGGCTTTCCAAAGTAAATTATCCTTCACTAAGATATATTTTTGGGCACCTCAGAGAATCTCTCACCTCTGATCTGCTTTGAATGGCTAGGTAGTTTACAACTTTGGGTTTTAAACCTCCCCGAGATCCTTATCTATCTCACTAGTTTCAAAAGACTCTTTGTTAATTGCACAGGTCACCTAGGTCAGTCAGCAAAGCATACTTTGAGAGGTTACATAAAATATTCACATGGTCATACATGAATTCAACAGAAAATAACAATCAGTCATTAGATATACAACATAATCATCACACTCGTCATCCTGGGGTTCGCCAAGGAAGTGGTGTAGGTGTCCTACTCCTGGCTACACCTTCAGCGCTATTCCCCCTGAAACCTCTCTCTCATTCTCCTCCTTGAAGTTCACTCCATCCGCCTCTTCTCCCGTCTCCACCTCTGTTTTGCTGTCATCCACTGTCCCCTGGTCTTTCCTCTCAATTTCTTGATAACTTTGTCTCCTGGCCTTCCCATTTCCTCTCTTCTAATCTTCCCACTATTACCATTGGGAATTTTAACATCCCTACCTACTCTTCTCTTACTTCTGCTGCCTCTAAACTCCTAACTCTCAACTCCTCCTGTGGCCTTTCCCAATGGACAACTTCCACCACCGACCACTATGTGGTCACTCCCTGGACCTAGTGTTCTCCCATCAGTTATGTATTCCCCCTCTCTGACCACAATCTCCTTTTTCCTCTCTTTGCCTCCCTTTCCCACCCAAAGTTGCTCGCACACTGCGTCCCATTAACAGCATTGACCCCATCATCTTTGCATACTCCCTCGGACCCTTGCTCCCATTTCTTCCCATTCATGTTTCAATGCTGTTTTCTCTCTTTCTAACCTTACACTCACTGTTGCCCTTGATACTGCAGCCCCAACCACCCCCTTTGTCACCACCAATCCAGACCCCAACTGTGGCACTCTTACTCGTCTCTTCCAAAAGACCAATGGAGAAAATCCCACTCCATTGCTGACTTCATTCACTTTAAATCCATCCTTTCTTCCTACTATTCTGCCCTCTCTTGCTAAACAAACCTATATCACATCCCTCCTCCCGGTCCAATAAATCCTGACACCTCTTTGCTACAATTAATTTTCTACTGTGTCCTCCCCGACCTCCTCCCCCTTCATCCATCACCACTTATGACTTTGCCACCTACTTCAAAAACAAAATTGTCTCTATCCACATTGATATCTGTTCTTGTCAGACTTGCCTTCCCCCACCTGTTCTCTCTATCACTTACTCTGCCACCCTTAGCTCCTACCCTCCTGTAACTGTGCCTGCAGTCCCCTCTCTTCTCTCCTCCGTTCCCTCTTGTTTAATGCCTGTTGCACCCTGCTCACCTTTTTAACCTCTCACTCACCACTGGTATCTTCTCTTCTACCTTCAAGCATGCTCTCATCTCTCCTATTCTCAAGAAACCTTCCCTTAACCAATCCTCTCTCTCCAACTATCGCCCTATATCTCTGCTTCCCTTTGCTTCTAAAATTCTCAAATGACGTTAAAAAAAAAAAAAATGTTGTACCCCATAATTTCTGAAAAATTTATAAAAATACTATTGAAGTTAAAATTCTCAAATGACTTGTCTTCAGTCGCCTGACCTACTTTCTCTCTTCCCATTTTCTTTTTGACTCTCTCCAGTCTGGCTTTCACTTTCCTTCACTTAACTGAAACTGCCCTCACTAAAGTAACAAACAACTTACTCTCAGATAAGTCCAAAGGTCCCTTCTCGTACTCCTCAAACTCTCTGCTGCTTTTGACACCATCGATCATTCTCTTCTCCTCACTACCCTTCACTCCCTAGGTCTTCACAAAACAGCTCTTGCCTGGTTTGCCTCCTACCTCTCTAGCCACTATTTAGCGTGTCTGCTTCTGACTCTTCCTCCCATTTTCTTCCCCTTTCTATTGGAGCCTCACAAGGCTCTGTCCTTGGCCCTCTTCTCTTCTCTTCTCTCTCTACACCACCTCTTTCAGTGAACTCATTAAATCATTTGGCCTCTGATACCATCTGTATGCTGATGGCATGCAAGTCTATCTTCCCCTGACAGCGCTTCCTGAAACTGAACATCCTCAAATCTGAGCTTATCATCTTTCCTGCTGTCAATGTTGCTATCCCTCCCAATATCTGGTTGACAACATCACTCTTTCTCCTGTCATCCAAGCCTGTTGCTTTGAAGTCACCCTTGACTCAGCCCTCAGCTTTACCCCTCATATCCAGTCCCATACCAAATCCTACCCGTTCCTCCTCTGTAACATCACGAAAATCCGTCCCTTCCTCTCTCAGGAAGCAACCAAAATCCTTGTCAATTCATTCATCATTTCTCATCTCAACTATTGCAACTTCCTTCTCACTGTTCCTTCTTGACTCTCATGTTATTGACCTTCAATCCATATAGAATACTGCAACTAGGCTCATCTTCTTCTCCCACCGCACCTCTTCCATTTCTCCTCTGTGTAAATACCTTCATTGGCTCCCTATTCATTTTAGAATTCAGTTCAAGCTCCCTCTGGAATGTAAGCTCTTGCGTGCAGGGTCCTCTCTACCTATTGTTCCTCATCTGTCTAATGTCTGACTCCCTCGTTTGTCCTGTCATGTCTTTTGCTCCACTCTGTGTGAGTCCCCATAGCATTACTCACATTCACCTGTGATACTTATATATATTACCTCATCTATTTTTTACTTGCTTCTGTATCCTGCGCTACAGAATCTGGTGCCTTATAAATAAATAAATTATTATTATTATGATTAATAATAATAATAATAATAATAATAATAATAATAATAATATCTGAAGAAAAAGAAAAAGTCTCACATGCAATTTTGTTAGGTGTATTATTAAGAAAAAACTGTTTAATGTTTTCTTCCTAATGCTTGACACTGTGCCCTTCATGCTGCTTTTGGTCCCCTTCACCTGTCTTACCTGTTTCACACTGCACCCTCCATGCTGCTTTTGCTCCCCTTCACCTGTCTCCACTGTTTCACACTGTGTCCTCCATGCTGCTTTTGCTCCCCTTCACCTGTCTCCACTGTTTCACACTGTGCCCTCCATGCTGCTTTTGCTTCCCCTCACCTGTCTCCACTGTTTCAAACTTTGCCCTACATCGTGCTTTTGCTCTCCTTCACTTACCTTTCTATTGCCTTCTTTCTTCTCTTCTGTTTTCTTTTCTTCTGTTTTGTTCTCTTCTTCTCGTGGCTGCTCTCTGTACACTCTTCACTACAAATGTTGGGCGTGATGACATCAGATAAGTTCTTTTTTCTGAGCCCTGGTGGGGCCGCAAAAACTATGCGTTTGGGCCCATGGGCCGCAAGTTTGACACCCTTGGCCTATTCACTTAATTTGGCTTCCTCATCTTCTTACCTGACATTGGGCAGCATTATCTCCTGTCTGCCTGTTCTGGTCAGGATCCAGTAGCGTATTCTCCTTCTTCTCATCTCCTCTGGATTTCTGTACTTCCCGGTACTACTTCCTACATACTTCAGCCATAACGTTTGTTACTATACCTGCCGTCACGTCCAGCACCCACTCTGAGGATCTTGACCTGCGTGGCATGTGCAGTGAAGCCCATACGTCTTTGAGGAAGTCCCTGGTGAATACCAACACCAAGACTCTGATGTAAGATTCTGTACCTCTGTGGTGGGTAGTGCCAAGCTGATCTTATTGTAATGGATCCCGTTACACCTGTGTGTTTTGGACAGTGCTTTTAAGCAACACAACTATTATTGTTATCATTGTTATCATTATGTGAGGACATATGAAGCATTCAACTAGTGGATTATCATACATCCAGGTGGGTAGAGGCAGTTGGATAACAAACATAGGACACAGTTATGTATGAAAATATTCCTGCTGGACTTCCAGGAGCTCCATAGCGTTACTGTCATTAAGCAGCCCAATTAATGGTCTATTGTCTATTTATCTATGGGATACCAGTGTCGGAGACCTAAGTGGTGGCCTGTTGTCCTGGGCTCCAGAAAGAGGACAAGATCTGCCATCATTCTCAGCTGGGGTTAGCTTGACAATGCAAGCATCCCCTATCACCTAAGCTCTGAGCTACCTGTCTTGACCTCTGCCTGTCTACACCTTTTTCTGCATCTCTTGTCCCTTGTTGCCTTGTTCTTAAAGCAGTAGCCTTGTACAGCAAGCCTAGGGGCTACAATCTGCAAAGCGCATCACCCGCTTCTGGGGGTCCATGGTGAAGACCAGACATCTAAACTCTGTGCTTCAGGCAAAGCAGCGCAATCCAATAGCAGCATCGTTGGTCCACACCCGCAGTCTGTGACAGCACTCCCAGCTTGTGACATCACCCATAGTCAGTGACAGAATTATGTAGACCTAATATTAATTGAGTGAGGCAGTGACTGTTATTTAAGTTCTTTGAGCCGAATATGTAATCGGCCATTTAATATATTGTATATATGTCTCTTTAGCTCAGTGTACCACACCAAGTCTCGCTCTTCTTCTCTTTGTTGTTTTTTGGAATACACTTTATTAGAAATGTCCTTAAATTTGACTTCAACTGAGGTGGAAAATAAAAAGTGTATATCTAAAAGGTCAGAAATGTGTACCGAGTAGATGATGCACACATTTTTCACAGCTGTCAAAATTCAAACAAGTTTCCTTTGTAGAGGCTTTAAATGTGAATTTATTCGTCCATTGTTCTTGGCTCTTCATTTATCAATGCTGGAAAGGTCTCCATTAAAAGCTCCGGACTCTGGCCCCTAAAATCAGAAACACTTTGATATTTCTGTTGCCGTTTGAAATGAGTTTGCTGTCTTTAACTGTTAATTAATAGCTCTTGGCTTTGTGTTCTCATATGCAGGCTGTTGGTCCCTGCGGTTTGCGGATAGGTAGTTTATCTCTGTCAGGAAGGTGCTGGGTTTGGACGAAATGCCCTTCAAAAATCCTGGTGGGCTAAAAAAATGTCTGCCAGGATATCACTACTCATGCTTTCTCTTTTTGATTTGTTGTAGTGTCACATTAACCCTATCACTGACCAAGTAAAGTACATAGCTTCATTATGCTAGTTGAAGAGCCAAGGGACTGGGGAAAAACTCAGTAAATACATCACTGTCATTAAAACTCTTTGGGTGACTGACCCTTAACCCATTAAACAAGCCACAGTCATTAGGTTATAACATAGTACTGACCCATTAAATGTGTCATTAAGACTCTGCACAATCCAAGTCTAGCTTTACACATGGTTTCCTCAAAATATCTGCTCGTTGAGAGAGCCAGCAGATTAAAAATAGATTGAGCGCCAGTTTGGTACAAACCCCCTCGAGGGATGCAGGAGCACAGACCTCACAGACGCTGCCTGATGCCAATTAACCCTTTAACAGCTATGAAAGCTTGAAGATTACATTGTCCTCACATGCACATCACTTCATTATTATCAGCTTGGTCTGAATGTTATTTTGTAGATTTGCATAATATAGTGTTAACAGTTTCTCTCTACTAGACTGTGTTGCTTGCAAGAGCTTTCTGGACAGTGCTGCAAAATTTGTAATGCCTCTTCCTAACTTCATTCATCAGCTGTGTGGTTTTACAGAACATCAGTGGCAGCATATTATATCAAAGCACTGCGTACCACGGTATAAGTTAAGTGAGATGCACATAAAATTAATTATTATTGCACAGTCAGTATAATATTAGAGAGAGACTTTAAAAAAACGGTTACATAAGACCTAGACATGTATAATCAAGCTGAAACCATTGAGTAGATAAAACTTCATGTTAGTTAAATGAATAAAAATCAAATAAATATATATGAGCAAAGTATAAGGAAATATAAAAAAAATGCATAAAAAGAACTAGCAGTAAAACAAATCCTTAGAGTTTATAGGGAAGGAGTCTCAGCATACACTGATTAAAACCACTGACAAGTGAAGTGAATAACATTGATTATTTCTTTACAATGGCACCTGCCCAGGGGTGGGATATATTAGGCAAATTGATGTGTTGGAAGCATTAAAAAATGGGCAAGCGTAAGGATCTGAGCAACTTTGACATGGGGGAAATTGTGATGGCTAGACGACTGGGTAAGCAATGGGTAAGCAATCATGGTATGCAATGATTAGTACCTGCTAAAAGTGGTCCAAGGAAGGATGCTCATTGATGCACATGTGAAGCGAAGGCTAGACCATATGGTCCTATCTCACAGAACAGCTACTGTAGCACAAATTGCTGAAAAAATTAATGCTGTCTTTGATAGAAAGGTGTTAGAACATATAGTGCATCGTAGCTTGCTGCTTAGCCACAAACCAGTCAAAGTACACCCCTTCATTGCAACATTATTCCCTGATCACAGTGTTCTCTTTCAGCAGGATAGTGCGCCCTGCCACACTGCAAAAATTATTCTGGAATGTTTTGATAAATATGACAAAGATGTTGACTTGGCCTCCAAATTCCCCAGATCTCAATCCAATCGAGATCTGGGATGTACTATAAAAATAAGTCTGAGCCATGGAAGTTCCACTCTGCAAATTGCAAGACTTAAAGGATCTGCTACTAACATCTGTGAAATAAACTTATCATAGTCACCTCCCATCCATGGTTGTTTCACTTTCTGAATACCCATGAAGTTGAGAACCCTAGGGTCCCTATTTTGGACTTTGTCAAAATGTGCTGAAACACTATGTAATAGAATATCACTGTGAAGATACTGGGTTTTCTGGCCCAATTTTACCCACTTCACTCTGGCTGGCCACCCACAGGTGCCTTCCTAGGCCAGGGAAGCCTACCCAGTACCTTCTAAGATTCTTATTAGTCACTCAGGCAAATACAGTTAGAAAGTAAAGCAATACATTAATTGTAATAAAAACAATCACTAGATTATTATGTACACACAGTAAATAAATGCCAGGCAGGTTTACCACATCATCTGTTCCTTACCCCACTAGCTTATGAAGCTACAGTCACTTGGCTGTTCTGACTTAAAGACCCATAGGGTTCTTCTCTTAGCTACAGCTGTAGTCCATCGGTAGAGAACGAAAACTCAAAACCAGCTACACTGCATCTTCCATGAATCAAATCCCAGAATGAATATATCACCTCCCCCCCTGGAGTGGCTCCTTATATCTGGGGTCAAATTTCCACAGTCTTTTCCCCTCCCTGGAAAAACCACTAGGTCTCTCCTTTTTAACCATTGGTGAGTGCTGAAGTAGGGGGGTTGGAGAGGGGAGTGGAGATGAGCAGTGCTTCCACAGAAGCCTCCTGCTGAGATGCAGACAAAATGTTTTGATAAGTCCTATGGAGAACAATGGATACTAATTGGCCTCCCCCACCTCCAAAGATAAAGTAGCAGTCAGCCCCTCCTAAAATTAACCCCTTACACTACTGTGTGTTGTTACAGAGTCCCCAGCTGTTCCATGCTTCTTGTAGAGAAAGGACGTGTGAAAATGAATGCAGCTCTAGCCCCGTCGCCTGTATCCTGGACACCACCTGATCTTTACCCATAATCCATCTGACTTCAATTTGAGAGCAATGCATAACAGCATCACTGAATTAACAGTCAACACGTTTTTACAATGGGTAACATGGAATGAAGAAGTCTCTTATCTAGGCATGGCTACAAAGTCCACTTATACACATATAATTAGACACTGCAGTTGTACTCTGTTCAGCTGGGAAACAGAAGCAAGGGCTATAAAAAGTACATGCTATAATCCACATTATAGGAGAAACGAGGGACAGGCTGGTTAAAGTGTTATCAAACTCGTTTTGTCACAATCACATATGTTCATAAATTCTAGTTCTCAACTTTATTTTCGTCAGCCCCACATATCCGTTCGCAGTAATAGCTGTAGTATACCCAGCAGCTATCTCTAGAATGCCCTTAGTATTAGAATGTGTTAGACGTCACTTGTTGTCAACAGTAAAAGAATGAAAATCTTAAGAAATATATTGGACAATCCATAACATTGAGACTTCTTTAAATGGTCTTTTTTTGCTTTCCAATACAATTCATTTCAATTTATTTCCCAACCAATAGAGAAAATGTCAATGTTAAATTGAAACTCATCAAATATTCCTATGGCGCAAAAATTCAATCCCCTTTGTGGCAATTTCACACAGGAATCTGGAAGTTCTACTCCAGTAATATTCAACATTTGTAACTGATCTGCTTCACATTGTCCCTGAGTTGTACCTGTGAGGCTCCTGTTGCCATGTCACACTGTTGGGTTTTGGTTTCCACTTCACATTTTTGGGTTGTTTTACATTTTCTCCTTCCTCCCCTTGAGCATCTCCTTTCCCACTTTAGAATTCCAAATCCAGCAATGGTTCTATTTTCCTCACTCTCTGAACTTGTAGACCTATCTGGTAGACTTAGAATGATCACATCTCCATGATTTTCTTTTCCATATTCGACATACCCAGGAAGTTGCATCTCGACCAATTGAATATTTTTCCTTCTTAATAATCTTGTTTATCTCCCTCTTTTTGACAGTTTAATTTGATTTTGCAAGAGATCCAGCTTTCTTTCAGTCTTAGCAAATTTCCCTTGGATTTGTTCCTCTATTTCATCCTCTCACTTTTCATCTGCTGAATTTGTGTTACTATTTTTCTATGTTGCCATTCATTAAATTCTTTAATAATGCTGGTGATAGTGTAAAAACAGGTGATTTCCTAAGACCTGTTTTAAAGGTAACAACCATTGGGGCGCTTTTTGCATATATTGCTGTAATGTGCAAACTCCGGGCTGAAATCAGAAATTGTGGGGCCCAGTACTAACGAAAGAGGCAGGGCCCACCCCTTCCTGATGTATAGTGCGGGGTACATTACATTGACCCCATCTTAAGCCACATATAGTACCTTCAGATCATATTATGCTACACATAGTACCCTCAGTTCATATTAAGCCACACATAGTACCCACAGATTATATTATGCTACATATAGTACCCCCAGTTCATAATATGGCACATATAGTACCCCAGTTCATATTATGCCACATATAGTACCCCCAGTTCATATTATGCCACACAGTTTTGCCCCCATTTCATATTATACCACACATTAGTACCCCAATTCATGTTATGCCACACAGTAGTGCCCCCAATTAATATTATGCCATATATAGTACCCCCAGTTCATATTATGCCCCACAGTATTGCCCATAGTTCACATTATGCCACACAGTACTGCCTCAAATTTGTTTCATGCCACACATTAGTGCCCCCAATTCATATCATGCCACACATAGTAACCCCAGTTCATATCATTCCACACATAGTACCCCCAGTTCATATCACGCCATACATAGTACCCCCAGTTCATATCACGCCACACATAGTAGCCTCAATTGATATTATTTTTGTTACATTTACATATTTGCATAGTGTAGGAACCCCCTGTGTGCTCTCCTTCTACTCAGCACGCCAGCTGAGACAGAAACATCAGCTGTCAGCACACTGTTACAGGCAGTCTCACGGGATGACGCTGACGTCATCGCGCTAGCTCCGCATTGGAAGGACAAGAGACAAATGTAAAGAGTCACAAGCCGGACGTCACACAAGAACACCGCCAGTGGCATTAAGGCAGTAATAGAAACTCTATAAAAATGTATTCCGACTTGTCCACAGCCTTTTATCGTTTGGATACTGTTGGTCCAGCTAACATATCGATGATGTTGCGTGCCAACCTTGCTCTTTCTCAAGGCTTACATTCAAACTTCTCAACAGAAAAGTTAGTATATAATTAATATAACCACATCATGGCGTAACTCCACATATTCAATTAAAATATGTAATTACTGCCAGAGATCAGATGCTGCATTACATATAATTATTTTTTAAAAAGCACATACAAATTAAACACTTTGAAAATCTTAACTAAAAATTGTATATAAAACCTTGTAACAAGTATTATAACATTACAGAGACCAACAACAATAGTTACATGTCAAAACACATTCTCTCCTATATATAGATTCTACTACTGGTGATTAAACAGAGACTATTCATGCAAATAAGTAATTGCATTACAACCAGAGAGTTTTCTAGACCAAGTCAATTTTTGCATGAATCTTTAGGTTTTATTGGGTAGAGAAGGAGGCTCAGATACGACTTGGTTTTGGTACATTAATCAAGTAAATATTTGTTGAATAAATGGGAATGGGAATAATATATATATATATACCTTTACAACAGTATTTTACATTATTCTTACATTACTTCATACTTGCCAACTCTCCCTGAATGTCAGGGAGACTCCCTGAAATAGGGGTGATCTCCCTCACTCCCTGAAGAGTCTGGCATTCTCCCTGATGCTGAGCCAGTACAAGACGTGGTTGGCTTCGCCATCTGTGGCATGATGACACAGTTCAGAAATTGTATCCTATGTCCATGTATTGATGCCTATGGAGGTGGCCATTTTCATGGAGACCAAGATTTAATCAAAGACTGACAGTTAAGACAACATGACTTCAGTAATGGAGACAGAAATGTAGAAGACACTTCAGTCTCTAGAGATTCATTAGCTGTTTTTCTTTAACACATAGTTGCCTACTCTTCCGAAATGTCCGTGATACTCCCGCATTTCTGGCTCCCGGGAGAGCAGGGCAACCTCTCGGTTCTCGACCCCACAATAGATAAGTGTGGGGGTGGGGCTTAATGACACACATATTGTGTCATCTTAGCCACCCCCTGCTGAAATTGGGCAAAATTGTGACAATCGTTTAGGCGACGGTGCCAAAATGATGCGTCAAGCCCCGACCCCGCACGCCCTCCTACCCCGGGATCTCCCTGAAGTCAACAAGGAAAAGTTGGCAAGTATGCATTACTTTAAAAACAATTTGTTCATTCCATGTTATCCTCCCAATTTTATTTTGTAATGTCTAATGTTTGCAGGGATATCACATATATACTGGTACAACAAAAGCCATCATACTTGTGACCCTGTGACAGGATGGGCTTACTCTGCAACTCTGTTTGGATGAGGGGTTTTACAGATTTGTCTTGGAGTTGACCACTCCTACTGGTGTTACTCGTCCACCACCAGTTCTGAAAGAATAGTCTCTGTCACTACAGGCTCCTTCACCAGGCCTGGAACCACTAACTTCAGGTTAGTGTGTGTAACTACTGCAGTATCTATTAGCTGATGACTGTGGCTTCTTTTTCTGACCAGTTACTTTACATCAGGACTGCAGAGTACCAGACAGACCGTTGGCTCAGAATGCTGTGTTCAACACAGAAGAGCCAGGGAATGGATTAGAGTGCTAGCTCTTATCTGTAGGTCACAGGAATTCAGCAGGTATAGGGGGAAGCTTTTTTATACAGTTCTTACACATAGGTTGGCAGAAGGTAATCCAGCCATCTGTTCCTTTAACCAGTCCAGATCATTTAATTTATCTTGCATGGGAATCATGCCAGGCCTTGGTCAGGTGATGTGCTAGTAGAGTCCTTGACTTACCATGCTGTGAGTCGCATACGCCCTGAAAGCCTCACTGTTATTACATCGGGGTAATGCATTGTCAGCACCTGAGGCTTGTTACCACAGTCTGTGGAGCCTTCCCAGGAAGACATTTTTGGGGGGGATACTTCTTACTCTATGTTGTATAAATCTTTCCTGTATGTATGCTGAGAATACAAGCTACCGAAGTATCTGCATTACTCTGGAGTGTTAGGCATTTGTAATGGATTAAATCTATGTCCGGCTTTGAAAAGGAAATATTAGTAGACATGTTGACAGTTGAAAATGATATTTGTACCTGTGTGCTCCAATTACACCTGCAAATTTAGCTTAATCTGAAAGGGTAATTTACGAAGGACCAGGAAAATCTCTGTATATGTGTGCATGCTCACGTCACAGTCTTTGGACACACCCGGTGAAAGCAACCCACACCTTGGGCTAAATTTACTAAGAATCGAGTTTGGTGGTGGTTTGAAATCACCACCCATCGCTGGCGGTTTAGTGGTCCAAACTGCCACACTTACTATAGGACGGCTTGAGGCTTCAATTTAAAATGAATGGCGATGTATGGCGGATTTAAAAAGTTTTGTCCAAATCGCCATCAAAACCGCCATCCAAAAGACAGAATAAGACAGTTTTAATACCTGCTTCTGATTGGCTTGATAGCACAAACATGCTGTTTGAACTATTTTACCATTCAGAACATGAGAGAAAGCACCATTGACATTTAAATTATGTTGACAATCATTATTTATTGATTAAGGGGAAGAATGAATTAAATATTAACTTCTAAGGGAAAAAAATAAATCATTATATTAAGGGGATAAAATTATTTAATTATTATATGATTCGGACAATATGTAATGACAAATTGTGCAACATAAATAATTATATCCACCATTAACAATCAGTTAATAATATTATATATTCCCACTTCCCACTTAATATAATGCTATAATAATGTCCCTTTTAAAAAATCTAAAAAAAAATTCTCTCATAAGTTAATATTAAATTTATTCTGTTCCGTTATCAATAAATAATGATTTTCCAAATAATTAAAATGTCAATGATGCTTTCTCTTATGTTCTGAATGACACAATAGCTCAGACAGCAGCAGTTTTATCAATTTCGCCATTCACAACCACCTCTTTATTTTTGGCCGGTTGGATGGCTGTTGTGCGGCGTTTTTGAAAACCCCAGCTTAGTAAATCCGCTGTTTGTGTGTTCATCATTCGGGACAGCGGTTTGTAAAGTGGTGGTTTTAAAAAATGTAAATTCTGGACGTTTTAATCGTGGTTTGGGCTTTAGTAAATCTGAAAATGTAGCCGAAAAGCGGCGGTTTCAAAAAACCGCCCTTTAGTAAATCTAACCTCTAGTCTTACAGATAGGTGGATGCTCTGGAATATGCGCAGGGTGGAAACACATCAGTGTCCACCCACTTTATTGATTTGAAATTTTGACTTTTCTTCTAAAGTACTGCTGGGTTTAGTCTTACTTATGTCTTAAATAAAGCGTGAGAGGGAAGGGAATCAGGACTGTATATATGTGTCACGTTTGTGTGTTTGAAGTGTTTTATTACACCAGTGGAAGTGTGCCTAGAAATGAGCTTTCCCACAAAAGTGAAAAGTGCACCCCATCATAAGTATAGGTATGAGACCCGATCTCTGGGTCCTCAGAGATGATGCAGAATTTGTGGCCTCTTGTTTGAAGGTATAGGCTGCGTGCCACCCCCTCCCTCACACACACACACACACACACACACACACAATGTAGGAGATGCCACTGTAAATGCACATTCTCCACTCCTTTATGTCACTGAAATAATATTATTATGCACAATGGAATCTGATTCCTGCACTTAATTGCAAAACCAGGAGCACATCCACACTTAGCAAGGAAAACCTTGGAGCCTCCCTCCTACCATCAGCTGTTGCAGTCTTTTGCACCCCCAGAGACATTGCCATTTTCACCTACAAATGCATGCGTTCTCATAAGACTAGGTGCACTTACTGAAAAGTGTCCCCCAAAAAGAGTGTTTGCACTGCAGTTTTGTCTTTTTTTGTGTTACATAGCCATCAATATACTTTTATTTGCCAGCTGTATTAGATGTTGCGTTTAGTGTTTACTGATATGCTGCGCATGCAGATTTGATGCACAACTTAAAATTGATATGAGTAAAAGAAGCCTGTGGTGGAAACTCATGTGATCAGCAGGTACTTGTAACATCACAAGAAGCTCCCTGCATTCGCTGCCACAAACTGCATCTCCATTACCATCTGGACTGCTTGCCGGATTATAGATAAATGCAGCTCATGCTGCAAGTGATAAATCTGCAGGCCACATTGAAAGTAACTGTGTAATGTGCTGCCTACTGAGAACTACACATACCATGCAGCCTGTTAAGAGAAATGTGAAAAGAGCACACGTTGAAAAATGCTGTTGGGGTAAAGCTGTAGCAGTTCCTTTGTAAGCTAGAAACAAAAGTAAATAAAGCAAGTTACTTGTATAACTGTACATATTACATTTTAGATAAATGTAGGAATCAGTCAGTGTTGCCTGTTTATTGAGTGTATAGAAATGACAGACATAATAATGAGCAGAAAAGGTTATTTTTATAAGTTGCATCTATATCAGTATAAGCTGGCTGCTTAGAATTAAACATTGGGTTCTGTGTGGAGCACAATGTGTCATATTTGTCACTGCATTGCTAGTTTCATTTCTGAAATTCCATTTGCTTCATACTTATATTTGTTAAAACACTTTTTGACATAAAGCAGCAAACCCATGAAAATAATATTTTATTTAACATAACTCGTTTTGGCAGTCTAGAAGATGAATGTTACTATTTACTAATCATTATTGGTTCATTTCTTAAGGATGCTATTAGTTCATGATACTGCACAGTGTCATGGACTACCATGGCAACCACAGTAACATGGCACATGATGTGGTGAGCATAGAGGCTTTGGAACGCTTTCATTTCTGATCCAGGATGCTAGGTCATTCTTGTTTTGGTTATTAAAAAGTTAATTAAGTAAAGGTGCTTTTTTTGTCACTCAGCAAGTACTTAAACCCAGAAACTGTAATACTTAGGTTCCTTTCATATTCTGTGTCTTACATTTTGGATTCCTGTTTGATTTACAAATACCTTGTTAATTTAATCATTGTTTCTTTTCACTTTATTTGGAACAATAAAGTGATAGTTGATGTCTCTGTGGGAATCAGTTTAACAGTTGTACTTTTTTTTATTTAACATTTTTTTTTAATTAAAAGCATCAAACATGAATACATAGAACAGAAGCAAAATTACAACATATAATATTTAAGAGTGATGTATAACTACAAAAGAAGCTTAAGCATATCACAAGCAGGGTGAGAAAGAAATGAATGAAAGAGCTGGGGGGGAACAAAGGGCCTGATTTTGAGTTAGGAGCAAAGCAAAGAAAAGGAGCAAATTTGCACCTGGACAATGTCAGGGGTACAAATTGACTTAAATTTTTGCACATAAGATAAATACTGGCTGTTTTTTCATGTAGCACACAAATACTTGATAGCTTTTTTTTTACACTAAATTTAAAGTTGATCTCTGACTTGCCGTACCCCAACTATAAATCAGTCCCTACATTTTAAATATACCTCCTCCTCTAATGCAACATGGTTTTGCCAAGGTACAAATTTGCTCCTTTTCTTTGCTTTGCTCCTAACTCAAAATCAGTCCCTAAGTGTCACTTCAATTATTTGAAGAATAGATCATCCAGAAAAGAGCAGGGAACCAGGTTTTGAGGAAGGAAACAGAAGAGTTCATCAGAATGCTGGTCATATGTTCTAGATCCGTTTCCTAAGGGCATCAAGGGTAGATGGATTCCGTTTTTTCCAGAAAGTCTCTATCAAACAGGCAGCAGCACTAAGTATGTGTCTGGTAAGCATATTAAGGTGTTTTGGGAGGTTGGGAAATGAAAGTGGGAGGAATATGTGTTTTGGATGGAAAGGAAGGTTAGTGACTGTTAAAGTAACAAGAAGACTCTGAACCGCCAATCACAATCTCTGAACGACTGGGCAAGACCACCAGATGTGAAGAAATGAGCCCACATAGTGGCAGTGTCTTCAACAAAGAGGAGAAGTGCTAGGGATAAGTTTGGGAAGCCTGGCCGAACCTGGTACCAGCAGGAACGGAGTTTGTAAGTGTTTTTATTTTATTTTATTTTACTCTGACGCAGCTAGAGGATTTAGGTACCGCTTCCTATATATCTGACCAGTCTTCAACATCCAGAGCCTTATTTAAATCTGTTTCCCAATTGTTTGCATGGTGAAACTTTTGAGAATCACTCAAAGTAAGCATTGAAAGATATAGGGTTTGAGTCATTAAGGAGAGCAAAGCATAAAAAGGAGTAACTTTGCACAAAACCATGTTGCATTGGAGGGAAGGTAAGTTTAAAATGTTGGGACAGATTTATAGTTGGGGTAGGGAGTGTCCTAGATCAACTTCATATTTCAGTGTAAAAATAAAGCTATCAAGTATTTGTGTGTTAGATGAAAACCAGCCAGTATTTAACTTATGTGCAAAATAAAAAACTAATTTGCACCTCTTGCATTGTAACATGGTTTGTCCTGGAGAACATTTACTCCTTTTTTTGCCTTATTTTCCTTAATAACTCAGGCCAATAGAGAGGATATGAGACCCTTGGGTGAGACGTTACTAAGGCAAAATTGTTCAAAGGAGGTGAGAGGTCTTGCAGAGATTTGGTCGAGGAAGTACAGAAAAGTCCCTGGGTTGCAGAAATTGATGGAAAGTGTTAGTTGGGCGGTCCATGTGATATTTGGAGTTCTAAAAATATAGGAAGTATGCCCTGCACCACCAGCTGATTAATAAATCTAAGACCGGACAACAGCCAGTGAGAAAATGCATTGGGATTGAGGCCCCAGAGAAAGTCTGTGTTGCCCTAGAGGGGTATGAGAGGGGATGGCAAGGGAGCCAATACATAGAGTCGGTTACAGCGCACCAATATTGTTAGGGACAAGTGAAGGATCAGATGAGTAGTGGCCAAACAGTGGCTGGAGTCCATAGAATCGCTGAGGTTGAGAGGGGAGAGACTGCATCGGATTCAATGTCAACCTAAAATCTAGAGTCAGGGGGAGAATGAGGGATGTTATAGGTAAAGATGGTCCTTCCCAAATGAACTCACAATGTAAGATGTATGGGGGACAACTGATACATAAGGTGTCTTGTATTACACAACTCAATCTAAAATAAAACAAACTGCAGAAAAAGTACTATTGTGTAACAATCAGATCTGTGTAAAATGTATCAATGAACTACATTGTATGAATGTAGCTCACTGTGGTTAGTGGTTAGTCCCCATGTGGGGTTTCATCACTGCTAACCAATAGAGGAGTGGTTTTCCTATGCTCTGACCAACCAGAGAGAAGCCGCTTTGTATTGATTAGTGTGACAGGCTCAGAGCCTGTTATTCGCGTTGTGGCTCCGCGAGGAGCTTCCTCGTCATCTATGTGGGTTTTTTTTCATCCCAAAGGATTTACAGCTGGAATACAGAAGAGGACACCCCCAATGGACTTAGGTGATCAATAAATGGATATAATAAGGTCTGTATCAGGGATCATATTTTTATTATTAATAAAGGACTTTGTAGACGGTGTGGGTATGTTTATTTTAGTGTATTTTTTCAAGTACACTACAGGTCCCAGTGGCAGTGTGCTCATGTGCTTATAGTAGCCACCTTACCCTGTGCACTGTCCTCAGGTACTTGGACACCACCAGGACTTGGTATTGCATGATGAACGCTGGGACACCATCGGGGCAAAAGAAGTTGACAGAACCAGGGCAGGAAAACAAGGAAAGACAGCGGCAGCAACAGGTCAGGACAGACACAAGAACAGGGAAACCAGGATACCCAAAGGTAGGTCAAGAATTGGCACAGTGCCAAAGCAGGTTTGACAAGCCATGCAACGAAACAGAAGTCTTCAGTGTTTGAGCAGGCCTTATAGAGACGAAAACCCTGTAGCTGGGCTTGTTACAGTGGCAAAGACAGACCTAAAAGAAGATAGCAAATACTACAGAACATAGGGAGTGGCATAGCACACCACTTGCTCCAGAACTCCAGATACTAAGAAATACATAGATTGTGTCTGCAGAACCTCACAAAGTATATGATTGCTCATGGCCAAATGATCTTTTAGGGCCTGAGTCATTAAGGAGAGCAAAGCATGTTACAATCTAAGGGGTGCAAATTAGTTTATTAATTTGCACACAAGTTACATATTGCCTGTTTTTTCATGTAGCACACAAATACTTGATAGTTTTATTTTTAAGCTGAAACTTAAAGCTGATCTAGGACATGCCCTATCCCAGCTATAAATCTGTCCCCACGTTTTAAATTTACCTCCCCCTCCAATGCAACATGGTTTTGCCCAGGTGAAAAGTTAATCTTTTTTTCTTTTTTTTTTTTAAAGATTTTATTTTTTGCAAGGGTCAACCAAAAGTAACATTCTGTACAGGACTGTGTCATAAACATCTGAAGAATACATATGCAATAAAACATACAGCGTCTTATTAGAAGAGAGCATTAGTAAGGATGTTGACCCAATTGGGGGGCGGCGTGGCGGGCCGCCTAAGTATAAGAGAGAGGAAGGAGTGTAGTAGAATATAGAAAAAGAAAAAGAAAATGAAGAGATGGGAGGGATGGAATAGGGAAGGGAAAAAAAGGTTTCCAGATGGAGTGATGCTGTAGAATCAAATGACAAAAGGGGTTTGGATTTGGAAGTATGAGGTCCACAGCCCCCAAACATTAATGAATGATTTAGATGTATTACGGATTATGCATGTCATGTATTCCATTTGATAAACATACCAAATCTTGCCGATAATCGTCTGTAGAGTTGGAGCATTGGGCTGCTTCCAGTGCGTAGCAATCTGGCATAGGGCAGCAGAGACTACATGGTGAAACATTTTCTTTTGATGTTTGGTGGCCAATGGGATCCCGAGAGGGAGAAGGAAAACCTGGGAGAAAACGGGATGTCAAGCTGCAGTAGCTGTGAGGCGAAGTTCCGTCCAAAATGGGGCAAGTTTAGGACACTGCCACCAGATATAGAGGAAGGACCCTTCTGCGCCACAACCTCTCCAACATGTGCTAGATGAATCTGGGAAGATTTTTTGTAGTTTGGTTGGAACCAGATACCAACGATAAAGTAGTTTATAAGCATTTTCTTTCAGTTTAACACAAATTGAACTAGAGGCTGTGTTAGTTCTAATTTCCTCCCAGTCTTCATTGTCTAGTGTTTCCCCCAGGTCTCTCTCCCAAGCCCTCTCATGAGAATCTCGGTCGTCCGAATCAGGGACTTTGAGTTCCCAGTATAGTAAGGAAATGAGACCTTTGGTAGAAGATCGCCGGAGCGAAAGCGCTTCGAAAAAGGTCAACGGTCTAAGACCTAGAGTTAATTTATTGGTAGAGTGAAAATTTCTTAATTGCAGGTATTGGAAAAAATATGTGTTTGGGGTATTAAGTTTTGTTTTTAATTCATCAAATGAGGGAAATGAGATGTCTTTGGTGATATCATTGAGGTAGCGTATGTCTTTTTGTTTCCAGTGTTCAAAAGATGAAGTTATACACCCTGGTGGAAATTTGGGGTTATCAAAGATTGGAATGATCGGGCTGGGAGTAGGAGCAAGGTTAAATTTCATGTTTGCTCGATCCCAAAGAGATAACGAGTGGGCTACAATTGGGTGATGAGAAATGGATTGTGGACGACTGGTGTGAGGGAGCCACAGGAGAGAGGATGCAGAAGAGATACCCAAGCTTTCTGCTTCGATCGAGACCCAGACCCTGGAGGAATTAGAAGAGGTCCATAACATGCATTGGGCAAGTTGCGCTGCTAAATAATACTGCCTAAAATTGGGTACCCCTAAGCCACCACCCCGCGCCGACCTCTGCAGGACAAGAAGGCGGACTCTTGGGCGTTTTTTGCCCCATATAAATTGCGGTGTGTAGTGTTGTAGATATTTGAAAACATATGGGGGAATGCGTATTGGTAAGGCTTGATATAGATATAGTAATCTAGGCAAGATGTTCATTTTGATTGAATTGATGCGTCCTATCCATGAGATAAAGTGTTGGTTCCAAGCTTCAAGATCAGATTTAATCTGGGAGAGTAATTTTGGGTAATTAGCTTGAAAAAGTTGGTTCTATTGCTTAGTGACGTGAATGCCTAAATATTTAATCTTTTTTTGATGCCATTTGAAGGGGAATTGCTGAGAGAGGGAAGATCTAGTTTTATCTGTCAGAAAGAAATCAAGAATTTCTGTTTTTTGGGGATTTATTTTGTATCCTGAGATGGCGCTGTAAGTGTTGATATCTGCAAGGAGGGAGGGTAGAGAGACTGCTGGGTCCGAGAGAGTCAGGAGAACATCGTCAGCATACAATGATATTTTGTGTTCAGATTTATCTGCTTTAATTCCATGAATAGCCTTATTAGATCGAATCTTTGCAGCTAATGGTTCAATTAGAAGGGCAAAGATTAAAGGTGAGAGGGGGCAACCTTGCCTTGTCCCGTTGGAAATTGAAAAGGGGGAGGATGAGACCCCATTGGCCACCACCGTTGCCCTGGGTGATTGGTATAGAGCTAGTAGACCGTCTAGATATTTACCAGAAAAGCCCATTACCTCAAGATCCTAGACATGAAGGGCCAAGAAATTCGGTGAAATGCTTTTTCAGCGTCAAGCGCCATAATCAGTGATGGGTGTTTAGTGGCATTAATAGAGTGTACAAGGTCAATAGCGCGTCTAGTGTTATCTACTGCTTGACGGCCTGGTATAAACCCGACCTGATCTGGGTGGATCAGGGAAGGAAGGAGGACATTCAACCGATTAGCTAAAATTTTTGCGTATATCTTAAGATCTACATTCAGTAGCGATATTGTTCTATAGCTGGAGCACAAGGTGGGATCTTTGTCTGGTTTTGGTATAACAATGATGGTGGCCAAGGTCGTCGCTTCGTTAAACGGGGAACCTGTTAATACTTTATTAAAAAAGTCTGTCATGTGAGGGGCAACTTTAGCAAATTTTTTGTAATATTGTGGGGTAAGTCCGTCAGGGCCCGGGGTAGAAGATGATTTTATCACCTTAATCGCTGAGACCATCTCTGTCTGAGTGATATCAGCGTTTAAGAAGGCGAGGTCACTGTCTGAGAGATGCGGCAATGAAAGAGATGATATAAAGGATGTGATTTTCTCGTCAAGAGAGTCGGCAGAGGATGTGGCACCGTGGAGATTGTACAGTGCTTTATAATAATCGTGAAATTCTTGGGCGATTTGCACAGGGTCATACACCGGCTGAGAGTTAGATGTTTTTTTAAGTTTTGTAATCAGTCCTTTAGCTTTCCTCTGTCGAAGTTTATTAGCTAGTATAGAGTCTGCTTTGTCAGTTTTATCATAGTATTGCTGGTTTAATTTTTTAAATGTATTTGCAGCTCTGCGGGAGAGGATTGTATTCAGTTGGCCTCTGACTGCAGAAATTTGTGTTAGAAGAGTAGTAGATGGATGTAGTTGGGAGAGCAGTAAGGCTAATTTTTTCTCAAGGCATATTATTTCTTGAGAGGCCAATTTTTTAGCTGTGGAAGTCTTGCTTATCATTTTGCCTCGGATGGTAGCCTTATGAGCTTCCCAAATAATTCCTGGGGCGATCTCTTCTGAAGTATTCAGTTCAAAGTATTCTTTAATTGCTTTATTAATCTCTTGATGGACAGAGTGGGACAACAACAGTGAGTCATCCAGGCGCCATCGACGAGGTTTTGGAGCTAATTTTATCAAGTCAAGAGTGATATCTACTTCTGCGTGATCTGTCCAGCTAAGAGGGGTAATTCCTGCATCTAATATCGCACGAGTGAGTGAATGGGAAACAAAAATCATGTCTATGCGAGAATAGCTGCCATGAGGGGCTGAATAATGTGTGAAGTCTTTTGCATCCGCATTTTTAAGTCGCCAAGTGTCATGTAGAGCCAAATTGTGTAGACATGTCAGTAGAGATTGAGAGTCTCTTAAGGAAGTGGCTGAAGGTTTTTGGTTGGAGGTGCTAGAGGATCTGTCTAGTGTTGGGTGTAAAATTGTATTGAAGTCCCCAGCAAAAATTATATGACACTGTGCAATGCGCCCAACACGATTAAACACGTCAGAAAAAAAAGAACTCTGGCCCTGATTAGGTGCGTATAGAGAAATTAGTGTAATCTGCTCAGATCGGAGTGTGCCAATCAGAATCAAGTACCGACCGTCTGGGTCTGAATATGATTTAGTTAGGAGAAAGGGAACCCTATTGTGTATTAAAATTGCCACCCCACGCTTCTTGCAGTCCGCAGAGGCAAAAAACATTTGGGTATAAAGCTTACTTTGTAGACGAGTGTGTTGTCCCGTGAGGTGGGTCTCTTGAAGGAAGACTATATCAGCTTTCTCTCTCCTGCAGGCTCCCAAGACCACCGCACGTTTAGTAGGTGAGTTCAGACCGTTGACATTAATCGAGAGTATCTTAAGCGCCATGGGTGCAGGAGGAAGCGTAATTCCTACATAATTTTAGTAAAAAAATTACATGAGTGAATAAAAAAAAAAAAAGATCTTCGGTCCATCTGGAAGCTTGGGGGAAGGATGGGGGAAAGGGAGGGATGCCACAGGTAAGAGAAAGGTAGAAAGAAGAAGGAGAAAGAGGCCTAATTAGGCCAATACCCTCAGAGAGGAGAGCCCTGGGTAGGGCCATCAATAAAATGATCAAACAATGAAGAAAAAACATTGTAATACAAGTAAGGGTGCGTGTGGGGGGTGGTTAGTTTTAGTGAGATACTGATAGGCCGCAAAAGGGGCCAGGTATAATTATCTAGTATGATAGATTGGAGTATTCTGAGCAAAGCTGGAGTGGATAAGTGACCAGAGGAAGGGATGTTGGGGGAACAGGGGGGAGGGGCGAAAATAGCAGAAAGGAGGGAGTGGTGGTAGAAGTTGGTGGTGGGAGGAGGACAAAGGGGGAAAGTGTGGAGAAGGAGGAGAGAAGTAAGGGAAGAACGGTTGTGAAGGAAAGGGATGGGAAAAAGGGAAAATCTGGAAGGTAGAGCTGGAAAAGGGGCGGGGGGGGGGGGAGTGAGAGGAGAAATTAGACTAAACAATATGAACATTCATGTAACGTTGAATTTGTAACAACAACATCAAGAATAACAGGTGACATCTGACCAAGTCCCTAATAAGACTGTCAGACATCCGAGGACTTGTTTACATTTTAACTCCCGTAAGGGGATATAATATAAAAGCAGAGAAATACTAGGAGTACATGACAAAAGGCAATTTGGTTATTAAGTGTCTACAGTGAGCAGAAGGCAAACAAGAGTTAGGTGTTAGACTTAAGTCCAAGAAAAAGTTTGAAAAATGTAATGAACTTTTTGTTACCACTCAGTCTGGATCAATGGAAGGTCTTGTTGATCGACGATTCACCGTGGTCCAGTCAGGAGGCGGTGCTAAATCTCTTGCAGGTCTTGAGGAGTTGTTGCGTGCCGTGGATGAGGTAGAATCTGGAAGAATTTCAAGCTTGGAGAGGATGTCTTGTCCTTGGTCAAGCGATTTGGCATATAGGACAGAGTTCCCAGCAAATACTTGTAATTGGAATGGAAATCCCCATCGATACCGGAAGTTGTGTTGACGTAGTATTCTTGTAACCGGTTGAAGATCTCTACGTTTCTGAATAGTAGAGGGGGCCAAATCTTGGAATATCTGAAGCTGCATTTCTTGAAAGTCAATCGAATCTGTGAGTCTGGTTGCATTAAGTAATTTTTCTTTAGTTTGATAATAATGAAGGCGGACTATAATGTCTCGCGGTCTTTGATCAGCTGCTGGCTTGGCTCTAAGAGCTCGGTGTGCCCGATCCATCAGAATTTCGCTATCTGTTAGGTCTGGAAGTAGGTGTTTGAAAAGGCTGGAGAGGAAGTCAGGCAGAGAAGAGCTTGTTACAGATTCTGGTACCTGGCGAATCCTCAAATTGTTTCGCCGTGATCTGTTCTCTTGGTCTTCTTGTTTCTCTTTCACCGAGTCCACCTCAGTACGAAGCAAGGCTAATTCACGCTCGAAAGACGTCTGAGCACGACACATGTCATCAGTTTTTGATTCAAGAGTATCAGTTCTAGTGCCGAGGGCTGCTATTTCTAATTTGAATTCAACAATAGCTTTCTTAAGTTCCTGTTGGAAAGTAAGTTTTATATCATTCGCTAAGTTAGTAATAGCTGCTTGAACTGTGGGATCTATGTCCGAATCTAGCGGAGAGCTGGGACTTGAGGTGCGAGATTGATCTGCTGGAGGCGAAGAAGCCGTCACTTTCTTAGAGGCAGCAGTAAAGATGGGAGCTGTACCTCCTGTGGCATGTCTTTTGTTTTTAGTAGACATCTTCAGTGGGTCTTTTTCGTGTTTTTAGTTATTTTCTATTTCTTTTATAAAGAATTTTTTTTTTTCTGTTTTTGATTTGTTTTTTATTTTTTGTTTGTTTTTTGTTGTTTGTTTTTGTTTTTTTTGTTTTGTTTTTTAAAATTATTATTTCTCCTGAAATTCCTCTACCAGAGCAATGGAATAGGTGAGAGGGGAGAGCGGGAGGGTGTAGAAGGGGGACTGGTCACATAGATAGCGAATGAGAGAATACACTTATCAGGTCACTCTGGCCTCTTAGGCGGCCGAATCCGCTTGGGGTTTACATTTGTTTATTTGTTTTGAATTTATGGGAGTGTGATTCAACACATCAGTGTGCCACAGAGAACAAGTAGTTAATCAGCAGCAAGGGGTTATCAGACTATTAGAAATAGGTAAGTTCAATAAATGGCCACAAGGTGGCAGCAAAGTTCCTTATAGAGAATGAAGCAATCTGATCTGTGCAATCTGCTAAGTCTGGTGCCGGCAACTGTCGCAAAGAACTCAACAATGAAGGACATTCATCATCAATCACTGGACCTATGAATCAGAGGAAGTCCCGGACAGTGTATGTTGCTCTGAGATGTCAGAGGATCCTGTTACCGGACAGAGGCTGCAGGCAGACGGAGACACACTCCGACGCTGGAGCTGGATTCAGCAGCGGTCAGCGCATCCAGAGCAGAGATCCAGGGCAGAGAAGAAGCTCCAAGATCACTTGCAGCCGGAGTCTCCCACCGCAGGCGGGATCAGGTATGTTGATTGTGGAGAGTGATGTCTCTGGGAGCGCTGTAGGTACACTAGGATATTTTGGAAAACCTCTTGGTCTCGCGGCCAGTTAGCGCAAATAGCGGTTCCAGGGTATAGATCTGTGCCACCAAGCTGTCGCAGCGGATCAGATGCACCTGTCAGTTGTGCAGACGGTGTCCTCGCTATCAGGGTTCTTCTTCTCTTTAATTTTATTTTATTTAATGTCGGGACTGCCGACGACAGGGGCGCTGCTTCAGCTCCCGTAGGAGAGAGAGGGATCACCGAGGATATAGAGAGAGGTTTTGTCCCGGGTGGATGTGGGCTCTGGAAACCCGATGCCCGGGTCCCGCAGCAACGGGATTTCTCCCCGAAGTTTGGCGGGAAAACAGGCCCAAAATCAAAAGTGGAATCTGCTTGTTTCAGATGGGGCAAAACAGAGCTGACCGTGGGTACAGGTGGTCTCGGTCACTTCCCCGAGCTGTCAGTGGTCACGAGCAGGCTGTGAGCGGTTTAAATCAGCGATTTAGGGGTATTTGAGCACGGAGTTCAAATGAAACACGTCTCGCTACAATGGCGTCCAGCCCACGCCCCCCGCAAAGTTACTCTTTTTTATGCTTTGCTCTCCTTAATGAATTAGGCCCTTAATCCTTTGACACATGAGACAAGCCATCATATTTGTGTTGTGATTTTTGTGCAATGGCCTTCGTAGAGTAAGCACAAAATATAATTATACCTAATGACCTCTCTGAAATGACAGTGTTATAGCCTATTTTTGTACATGGAACAATCACAGCCAGGCTTCTTACATAATAACCCTTTTTAGTCGCGTACAGTGTCATAGCCTGAAACGTGTAGGCACAATGATACCGGATGCATGTACTCATGTACAGCCCTAATTATTTTGAAAATATTATGTACAAATTACACCCTGCTCTCCAACTAGAGTGGCATTATTGTCAAATCAACAGTGTCAAACTAAATGTAATAAAAATAATGAAAGAATTTACTTAAACCTTTATATGTAGTCAATATTAGAAGTGGATAAAATAAGCAATTTCAAAGTGCAAAATGAAATTCCAAGTACAAACAATAAGTTAATATAGTTTTGTGACCATTATTACACATACCATGTCATACCAATTCTAAGGCCATTGAAGACTTGCTGGAATTGATTTTGTTAAACGTCATGGGAAAGGTTGACGCATGTGCCATTGTTCTACAGTCCTTGTTTACAGTTGTTACAGTGTCTGTGCTTACCTTAACCCTGTGAGTACTGAAGAGAGCTGTAGCGCACCAATGTTCTATGCTTGGGGGGGGGTTCATCGATGTTGTGTAAGCTTAAAATATGCCAGTCCCTCTTTTGTGACTGTGGTGCTGTGATTGCTAGAGACAGTGAAAAATTTGGCTGAAAATTTTTTAGCTCTGAAGATTCAGCCAAAAAATGAAGACACTCTTCCAGCCGTTCCTTTTGTGTGTGTCTTTATAAAGGACACTTGTCACTTTGTTATCCTCTCTGCTCTAACAATGCTGACACAATAGAACTATGAACATATTGAATAAATGTGTGAGGTCTCTGTGTTTTGTTAGGTGGTGCATAAAAAAGGACTTTTGTTCCAAATGCTGTGACATAACAACTAATGAGGAATAGTTATTAATAGGGAATCTAGTTTTTCCTATTAACTCCACAACTACCAGTAACTTTCACATAGGAAGCAATAAACTTTAGATTGAATACATGATATGATATCCTTGTCACAGCATATATTTCAGTAACTTATTAAAAATCAGCTGCCAGATATGTTTTTGCATCATTCAAGCAATTGTACAGAGAACTGTTCACATAAATATTCAGTTTCTGTATACTAATGACAATATAATATTATTATTATTATTATTTGTATTATTATTATTAACATGTATTTATATAGCACCAGCATATTCAAAAGCGCTTTACAATTGGGGACAACACAGTAATAAAGCGAGGCTGGATATTGCAGTAAGACAGAGAGGTAATAAGCCCTACTCGTAAGATTACAATCTATTGGACAATTGAAATTTGATACATGAGGCGAAGTGCTATATGTTGCATATTGGTCCAGCCTAAGGGTTAGAGGGTTGATTCAGTATAAAAAGAATACCTGCAAGTCTTATGCAAACTGTGTAGAGGGTGGTAATATGTACCCTAGGGAGGTTAAGAGGGTGATTGAAGAATTTGATAAGCTTGCCTGAAGAGAATGCTTGAAGGTTAGAAGACTAATGGGTATATTTACTATGCCATGGTTCCATAGAATGGCCAATTCCCAGCGCTTTGAAGTAATTTTTTAAAACGGCACTTTTATTACAGAGAAAGCCCATTGGGTTTTGTCTTTAATAAAAGTGCTGTTTGCAGAAAATGACTTTAAAGCTTCGGGAATCAGCAGTTCTATGAAAACATGGCTTAGTAAATATACCCCTAAGTCTTGTTGTGCGAGGTAGGGAATTTCACAAAGTGGGTGCAGGTCGAAAGAAGTCCTGTAACCGGGAATGGGGGCAGGTAATGAGTGTGGATGAGAGACGCAGATTTTGTGAAGAACGGAGGTGTCGATTTGTGATATATTTTGAGGCAACTGGAGAAATGTATGTTGGTTCAGTTTTGTTGATAGCCTTGTAAGTTAATAGAAGTATTTTCTATTGGATTTGGTAAAAAAAAGACACCAATGTAGAGACTAACAGAGCAGACCAGCTGTGGAACAGCAATTTGCATGGCAAATTAATCTAGCCGATGCACACAAAATAGATTGTAGGGGTGAGAGTCTGATTTTGGGAAGGCCAGTAAGGATGGTAAAACTATAGTCAGTGCAGAAAATGACGAGTGCATGAATTAAAGTTTTTGCAGTGTCTTGTGTGAGATACTGTATGTGCGTTTTTCTGGAAATGTTTTTTAGATGTATATAACAGGATTTAGATATAAATTGTATATAGGGAATAAAGGACAGTTCTGAGTCAAGGCTTTAACAGATTTGTTCACTTTTGGGAGTCTTTCATATTGAGACGTGTCTCTGCTCTCCCAGCAGGCAGACATATGATCATTTGCGAGTTTATTTTTTTTTATGTTGTTTACTTCTTCTTTTTTTTTACTAGACACTATTGTCAAGTATCTTTGTATGTCATTTTCGTTAATTGTTTTGCATTTTAAGCATTGTGGATTAATTTTCCATATTAAATCATACACAAGTTCATGTCTCTGTGTTCTTACAAAATCACTTGTCAGGCTTAGCTTGATATTAGAACGGTACATAGTTCTAACATGAGGATATCATTTGGTTTATGATAACTCTGATTAAAGTAAATTGTCGTAGATTAGTTTAGATAAAGGGAGAACCGAAGGCTTCCTGACTAAGAGTGTCAGCTCTTAAACCAAACCTTATTGTGGCATAATTGGAAAGGCAAAAATTTAGTATGTGGGAAAGACAGGGAGAATTTTAATAATTTTTAACAAACCAGGTTGTTGTTTTTTATTAAACCTGTCACACACACGTCACACAGGCTCAGGAGAGTGCTGGATCATGACAAACAATATTTTTTGGGTCACTGTGATTGCTGCTCTGGGATCAAACCTATCAATCATGTAGTTAGAGGGTAACATGATATATAGTGGGCAGCAGAGTTCAGAAAGACTCTTTCACACCTCATTCTATTTGAATACCAGGCTCTAACCACTCTTTACACATGTTGTCTTGAAGATGGATGGCCACCAGTGTCATGACCATCACAGCATGAGTTCATTTATGAACATGCAGAAGAGTATCCAAAAACATACTGGTAGGTTAATTGGCTGCAATCAAAAATTGACCCTAGTCTCTGTCTGTCTGTCTTTGTGTGAGTGTGTGTATATATTAGGGAATTTAGACTGTAAGCTCCAATGGGGCAGGGACTGATGTGAATGAGTTCTCTGTACAGCGCTGCGGAATTAGTGGCGCTATATAAATAAATGATGATGATGATGATGATGATGAGTATGCCATACATACATACCTCACAACTGTCCCGATTTCAGCAGCACAGTTCCAATTTCAGGGCTCTGTCATGCTGTCCCGCCAGGGACATGTTTGTCCTGCCGGCAGGAGTGTTGGGGAAGGGAGGAATGTAATGGGCTGCCTAGTGCTATACAGGGGCCATGCCCCCGTTATG
The DNA here is from genome assembly GCF_038048845.1 of Mixophyes fleayi. Classification (NCBI taxonomy): domain Eukaryota; kingdom Metazoa; phylum Chordata; class Amphibia; order Anura; family Limnodynastidae; genus Mixophyes; species Mixophyes fleayi. The sequence continues at coordinate 130,163,159 of NC_134405.1, forward strand.
ACGTGGCCACATTCCCTGTCCCACTGCCAGGGACAGACATGTTAGGAGGTATGCATATGGAGCAATGTTCCTCAAGCCTGCTCATTTTATTTTCAAAGCACACCTTGGTTCTAGCTACCACTCTGTCGTCAACCACACTTACAACACATGAATGGTGCATGAAAGGGAGTCAAATACTATCATGGAAATGCAGCAGTCATCACATATCTCCCACCACGTCTGTCCCATCAAAATGGGGTGTGGTCACAACGCAGCGGGTGCATGGCCAATCGGGACTGTACCACCAATTACGCAGAGCTGTTCAGAGAATATTTGTCATTCACATCAGTCCCTGCACTATTGCAGCTTACACACACGCACACACACACACAGGTTAATTTTTGTCAGAAGCCGATTAAAATACCTGTATGTTTTTGGAGTCATAGCCAAATGTATGTAGGCTGTAGGCATGCACAAAATTATAGGTGTACTCAGCATACTTGGTTTTGTACTAGACCTGTCAATCATAAATGACCCTCCCCCATGTCTTACTATATCTGTAATTCCCACTGATAAAATCATGTTTTACCCCAAACTATTTCAATAAAATGTAGTTTCCCCATACATCTTCGCCCTGTAACCGCAGTCCATGGGGTCTTACTTCTCGCATTTTGCCTCCAGCCTATTTTCTTGTTAGCATTTAAATTAGATAAGTATCAGCAGTGGGGCGCCTGGTGACAGCTCAACTTAACATCTTGTGTATTTCTGCATTAGGACCAGGTCTTTTGTTGTGTGTAGAATACTTACTGATTTCCTTGGCACATACCATGAAAAATTGTCACAAGGTATTAACGTTCTTTTTAAACAACTGTCCTACGGCTCATCAGGAATGCTAATTGTTTCAGTGGATCAGAATTTGCACTTTTGAATGAATATTTACTAGAGAAAAAGATAGAGATGGCAACATATGACATAACACATGGTGACATACATTTTCTGTGCATGTGATGTAAAATATTAGTATAACCTCCATCATCAAGAATGTCTGTCCCCATATAAGTTCACTATGTATTTGCATTTATATAACATTAGGACTGATGGTTTTGTCAACAAAGCTTTTTTGCAATTTGAAATAGTAGCTTAAATTCTACTTCAAATTGTTTGTCTGTGCTCCCCACAGAAATGCTCATTTATAAACATGTAAATCCATAGTCCAAATGCAGATTGGTGACCTCACGTGCCTACTTTTACACAAATATATCTGTTTTTGATTTGCAAACTTGGAGATATCTGATGGAAGTAGTTGAGTGACATGGTTGCATGAGAAATACGTAAGAGGACCCTGTTTTGCCCCCACATGCAAAAATGTTTTTGGTTGATTAGGCAATATTATGTAAATCAGTGCTCGAAGTAGGCTGGTATATGCTGGCATGCAATGTCACCACTTCTGCCCACTTCTTGTTGGAAGTGGACTATCAGAGCAGAGATCATTATCTCTGGCAAGAACTCAGCTACAAATTGATGCAGTAGTGATCCACTTTGATGCGGAGTAGTCAGCACGGGGACAGTCAGTCCACATTAATCCTCATGGAGATATAAGAATGTTTGTGTAGACATCAGTATATTCGGCAAGAGCGGGAATATCCTTGGTTGGAGACACAGGACATCTATATCTGGATGCAGTTGTACCTCTGCTCACTGCATGGTAACAGCCTGTGACATGGAACAGCCTCTCAGGCTGCAGATCTGGTATTTCATCAGCAATTCCTGTAGGTTATTTCTACTTACTACTGCCACTTTATCATATCTGTAGGATGAACTCTTTTTATGGATGAAGCTGTAATATCCTACATCCATTGGTGGTACGGAAGTTAATAATCTCAATAATCAAAGGAAAACTCAGTGGTCAGTAACCAATAATAGTGGGTACTTAAAGGGGAAGATATACATTAACAAATACTATGAGAGGTATCACTAGAAGGAGTGAACTCTTGTTAGGACTCTCCCACTAATACTGCCGCAGGACTATATCATATATGTGTCCTACTCGATGAGTGTATCTTCTTCCTCACTAAGGAGAGTACTGCAATGAGTTAGATACCTCAAACTACTGTCTCTTATTATAATGAGACAAATAGAAGGTATAATTTTATCTGCAGTGCATATTGATAATGCGTTGGAACTGTGTACTGAGTATGTTTAACTTCAATAAGTGTAACAGTTTCACCTCCTAAGGGAATGCCACTTTATCACATCTGTAGGATGAACTCTTTTTATGGATGAAGCTGTTTCTGCAGCGCTATCTGATTAGCAGGATAGTGTTTTTATAAATGAGAACCTATTGCTGCCATTGATTGAGGCGCATAGCTGGAATCTCCCAGGTATGATGTTGGAGGGGGGATCTTCAGGTAGCTGTTTGTGTATTTTATTAATTATATATCATTAATGAATGGTTGGTCTGCGTGTGGGAGAAGGTAGGCTGGACATTGCTGGACAGTGTGCTGGAGCTCTTTGGATTGTGTGGATGAGTTGCTGGTGGGATTGAGAGGTTGTGCCTCCATGTCAGTGGGGTTGGTTTGAAAAGTCCTGAGACAGGGGTGATGGGGAGGACATTTCTGTCTTGGAGGCAGGGATCTAAGTTAGATTAATTTTCTGTACGAGTCGTTTAACTTATAAATGTCCAGACACTGATAGGGAAATGTTGTTCTGCTTTAATGTTATTTGAGAGAATTAAGATTCTACAGATCTCAGGTAGTTATTCCTATGTAGGAGAAAACTTCTTACTACTGATGTACTGAGTTACATGAAACAAGGGAAGAATATAGACAAAGAGAGAGAGATTTGCAGCAAGTATCCATATTTGAAACAGTAGACAAATATCTACTTCGAAGTTAAGAGAATTAGAGAAGCAGAAGTGTAGGAATCATAGGAACACAAATAAATATATACCTTTAAGAATTTTGCTAATATATTTTAAATGTTTTACAACTTTAAGGTTTTAAGAGAACGAAATAGTGTTTAATAGAAAAAAAAGTGTACTTTATTGGACTATACATGCCAGTGGGCATGTCACAAAGTTCTTTTGTTAAACACGTGCATTTCTATAGTGTGGAAATTGTGGAGATTTTGACAACACAAGTTATTGAACAAAAAGATGTATTTCCCCCCCAAAAACAAAATATATACACTTTGTTTAGGAATAATAATGATAATAATAATAATAATAATAATATGCATTACTTTCTTCTACTTTCTTCTACTTTTCAATTCTGCTTAATAGCTGTATATATTTATGCATTGACTTGATTTTAGTACAATAAATGTCTGGCCAAGTATATTACATTTTATATGAGATAGTGACATATTGTGATCAATTGATTGAATTGTAAATTTAGCTTATCTTTGGATAAATAAATGTAATATATTGACAATTTGGAAAATTATATGGAACAAATCCACATTTTAAATATACACACACCTTGTGTTGTAGTAATATAATCTAATTGGTGTATGACAGTGTTTGCTAACTTCTGACAGGTGTTTGTGAAACTACAAGTCCCAGCATGCTTTGCCAATATATAGCAGCTTATTGCTGGAAGGGTATGCTGGCACTTGTAGTTTCACAACACCTGGAGTGTCACAGGTTAGTCAACACTGGTGTATGATGTTAATGGAAATGTTATGGATTTAACAATGATATTTTGAAACCTGTGGGGTTTAAAACAGTTATTTAGCCAGTGGGTCCTGAATATAGAGCCAAGTGCTGCTATATTTTGGATTTTGGTCACTTTTTGGAGGTGTTTGCAAGGAATCCCACATTGTAGCTTCTAGATCTTAATTCATCAACATTTGGATCTAGATTGGGAGCAGTAATTAAACACAGGAGGGGTGGGGGACAAACTTTCATCATTTAATATTATATAATTTAATGTAAGTTATTATTATTATTATTATTATTATTATTATTATTATAATAATAATATTTTTATATTATGCTATATAGTGTTTAAAAATTCCTATCAAAAATAAATATAACATTATGTACGTACCTTAATCTTCTGGGGGCCTAGGTGGTTTCTGTGCATTTGTTTAAAATTTCCATACCAGCACTTCTAAATTCATAACACTAAAGTAAATGTAAAAAAAGAAAGGAGAAGATGAATGGACTTTATTTTTTCCTATCCTATAAGTTTGCAATAATTGGGCCTTAGCCCATATTTTCAGTGGGACACATTTCTCACCATCCAGTGGTACTTTTACAGAAAAGCACATTTCTAGAAGTACTTTTTGATACACACAAAAGTGACACATATAGCGAAGATAGTCCCAAAGTCCACTCACTCATGATTAACCATAAATGAATCTAAACAAAGCAGTATTTTAGAAGAAAAATGTAAAAGATTATATTGATGAAGAGGGTGGTCTTAAAGTGTTAGTAGTGATGTGTTTACTCTTTCCACTCTAAGTATTTCCAACCTTATCCACAAATCCAATAACCTAGGTGCATTCAACATCTATAGCAGCTTCCAAGCTCAGAACAGAGGGCGTGCACTTTATTTATATATATATATATATATATATATATATATATATATATATATATATATATGTGAGTGTGTGTGTGTGTGTGTGTGTGTGTGTACAAACTCTTGTAAATAATTTCCATATACAGAGCAACTTTGGGTATGATCAGTTGAGTGCTTTGTGTATTGTAAGGAAAAATAAACTGCCTACAGTAATTTATTACAGATATTTGAAGACACATTTCTTTGGCTTGATTTCTTTTCCCACTTTTTATGCTGTATATAAGCGATCAGCATTTTATATGGCCACAGAACTCCTCAGTGACTTATAGTGTCCCTGGCAGTGCATTATCCCATATATTAATGTCACTTGGGTAAAACAACATGCATATAGTATTATCAAGGCTTGTACTTGCCATCAGAGAACATTACTAAATAGTAGTTGTAGCATAGTATGACATAATATCAACAGCCTCAGAGTATTGGTATGCTCCAAATAAGTACCACATTCTGCTTAGATGCCATGGAATGGAGCCAGCAGAGATGCCAACACAAGCCATGAAAGTATCCCGTTGGTGTTTTAATCTCATGTATGGCAATTGAATGACAAGTGGAGGGAAAACAGGAACATTATATTATCATACTGTGGAAATGGGTCATGTTAACAGATCCCATCTTCTGTATTCAGTAAACATAAATTAAAACAAAGTAACAGTAATATTAACAGTATTTATGTAGGCGGTAAAGTGAAAGAGAAAATCATGAAAGGTGTATGGTGTGAATACAGTAATTCGCTGCCTATTCTGTGATACCATAGGGAGTAATAAATACCTGTGCTGGTGGGGAGCTGATTTAAACTGTGTGATCATGTTTGACCATAAACCTTGGTTGGGCTCCTGTTTCGAAAGTAATTTCCCTTCATAGCCTCATACATTCAGGCATTGGAAAAAAAAATGCTTGTTAGACAAAAAATTTAAATTTGTCCTCACTGGTCACTGAATGGTCAAATCCTACCTACAGCATAGTGTACTATGTATGTATTGATTACTCCCATAGAATTCTAATATATTGTACAAAGCATTAATGCAAATGCTTATTAGAATCTGTATATACAATACTATATTGGACAGTGTGTAGGCTTTATAAACCTATAACAATGTACAGTGGACATGGGAGATCCTATTTGTCAGGTGGTGGGAGCCTTACAATTCTGATGGTACAGATCCATTAGCTTACATTATTTTTTGGACTTTTGTAGCATTCTTAGGCTTTAAGAACATGCACTGAACATGTAATATTAACTCCCATGCGTAATGCATAATACATAAGACTGAAATATATGCCTTGACTCTTGCTGGACTAATAAGTCTGCCATAATTTAATTAACGTGTAGACTACTTTGTTATTGAAGTTTGGGAATTGCAATAGAGTAGAATATGTGACATAAAATACGGACTTTACGTGCCAATTAGTTTACATATTTATTTGGCCACATAATGCAGTACAACAAACTCAGAATAAATGCAGTGGAGATTAAAGAAATGCTAGGCATATGGAATTAGATTGTTGTGTCTTTCCTGTTTATCTCGGCAGTCAAGTCTCCAATTTATATTCTATGTTCAGAGTATTGACACCTGCATAGTTTGATGTTTGAGGCTAGATGATTTTTAATGGATTTTGTTTCTGCATGAAATTCTGAATGCTTTTATAGAGAATACATTTACATAACATACAGTAACTATCTACTGCAAAGTAACATCTCCAACCCATGAATGAAATAATATTGTTCTTAGGTATGTATGAGACCGTGTAACACAGGACTTAATCTGCTTCCTTTGTCTTAATCGCACTTTCTTTATGATATATTGACATTGATAGTTTAGTGAATTGTTATTTTTGTCTGAACCACCACTAAATATATATTATGAAATATATTAATGGTCCAGTTTCTGTTAAATTTACTCCATCATTTAAAGCTAATTAACTAATCATGCATGCTGGATAAATAATACTAAAACAAAATAAGCTTTCTACATTAGAACTCTGTTTAATATTTGAGAGACTTTTCCAGTATCCTTTGCATTTGTTAAGAATCCTTTTCTTAGTCGGTCTGTCTGCTGCACATGTAGGTAGCCAATAGGTTCCACCTACTTTCCACTAATTTTTGAAATGTCCTGCAATGTATAATAATGTAATGTATAATGAGTATCAGATAAAACAGACCTAGATATGAAGATTAGCGCATCCAAATAATTTGTTTATATTGAATGTCAGTGGCCCAACTGTTTTCTGTTCCTGCCTCACCTTATCCCCATTAATACATTTTAGATTGCTGCTTGAACTATACAGTGCCCTTTTAAGACATATAATCCTTTCCTAACGTTTTAAGTGTTGCTGGTTAACAAAAGATTTTTATGCATATTTTTCAAAAGAGTGACTTATTTGCAAATATGAATACTCAAAAAGCTAAAATTTACAGGTAGAGCAATTTGTCAGCTGATCAAGACTGATGTATGCTGCTTGCATAACTATGTAGGCCCTGATATTTGGTAGAGCCACCTTTTAATAAGTTCCTGTGATATGGAAGATTTTGTATTAGTCTTATTTTGCCAATAAAATTTCACCAGGGGCTGAACGGTATTCAACTCTATACTGAATGGCAGCGGTACGAGAACCCTTACAGTTTCGCCAGCCAGTCTTTGTCCTGTGTGCGCATACCGCATGTATGCTGGAACTGGAAGCAAATCCTCCTCCTCCTCTGCGAGTGCCGACAATTTGCTCTGCATACTCATGCGTTTTAGCTGAAATACACTTGCTCAAATCGAGGCGCATGGCGGCAGCACCAGAGATTTTTGCACTATGCTTCGCCCATTTTACATTTTGAAAATGAGGCCCATTTAGTATTGAGTATATATTTTTTTATTTGCAAGGAAAAACAAGCAGGTAACATTTAATGAGAGACAATGTACAATTGCTAAGTGCTTTATATTTGCTGAAAATGCATTGCGAGTTGGTAAGAAAAGCATTAAAGAGTTTTCCAACAGGATGAATTATAAATGAAAGAACGGGTTCTGAAAAAATATTCCGACTGTCAGCTTGTCAAAGCACAACGTTCTGTGAACGGCAAGTTCTCCTCTTTTCAGCATCCTGAATCACACAATCTCTCTCTTCTTAGCCTGTGTGCTCTATTCATGTCTGACATTATCATTTCACATGGATGTAAGAAAAAATTGCAAATTAAAAAGTATAATACAACCCTTTGTTGCTAAAGCTTTGGAGTTGTTGAGAAGAAACCAACCTCATTAAATACTGCTTATATCTTTTCCCCATTTGGTGCCTTATATAGTGCAGCATAAAGTACCACCAAACATATACCAGAGGAGATTTCCATATGGACTTGAGAGAGAAATAATTAGTATGAATTTTTAGGTAATCTACAGTGTCCGATAATGTACCCCCTAAATTTAATCCCCCCTAAAAATATGGGGGATTAAACATAACCCAGAAGTTCCACATAGAAAAAATATATTATCTCTAGACATTTATACAAACACTCTCATAGACACGGATGCCTATGTAGGTATCTGTGATGGACAGGCAATTATAGCGCCATCTGAGGGGGTGGAGGGTATTGCAGGGAAGAAGTACACACTGTTACTGGGAGGATAATGGTAGCTATGGTGCCTGGACAGAAAAAGGGTACATTGGGGGAGAGTTAATGACTAGATTTAATTGTGAGTGATGTTAATGGTTTACTGGCTTGTTTGTAAATGTATAGCACACATGTTGGTTTCATGTAATGTGATAACTCTGTGTAGGCATAATAGCAGTCTCCAATTAACGTTGCCTTCGAGTTTCCATGCTCAAGAAAAGAAAATTCTAAAAACACAGCTTTATATGCCATAAGCAATATATATTATACAAATGTCAATGCCAGCAATAATACCCATTAAGATATAGTAAAGCAAACAGTGTATACAGTAACACAGTGCAGGAAAAGGCTCCATATATACCAATATGCACATTTATTCAGCAGAGTTTACAAAATAAAACATTGTTTAAACAAGTCAAAATCCTTTTTATCTGGACTCATGTAAAGATATCTGTGCTGCTTCAATAATTCTTAAGAAAGCAGCATAAGTATAAAACAGGGTCTCTGCCTTCTGCACATGTCCCCCTATCGTCAGAGACCATAGCCACTTAATCTAGGTGCTTACCTAAAGCTAGAAGCTCTGCTGAATATATTTGTATATTGCTATATGGAGCTGTTTCCTGCATAGTGCTGATGTATCCATGGTTTGTTTTGCTGTTGACATGATGGTTTGGTGCTGACCTCCTGAAAGGAGTAAGCACTATAGGCGGACGTGATGGGCAGGAAGCCAAGTGTGTGGGCATCATGATATACAGGTGTATTTATCAACTGGTGATAAGGCTAAGCCTTCTTTTTTTTGTTTCACTAAATATATTAATGGGTTAGCAGTGCTCTTGTCGCCAATAACCATATTTATGCTGTGTATCATAGAGCTCTATGGGGACAGCAAAAATGGTCAGTTTATCAAGTGTCAAAAAGGTAAAGTTTTTGCTGCTTTGGTGTTTATCTCTTCAGAAGATAACACCATCTGTGAAAGGCGTAAGCCATTCAGTAGTATAGATTTTAGCCCTGCCGGAGGAGGATCAGAGAAGAGACTGCTTACTTCTTCCCTAGTCCTCCTCTGCATGTTCATTCCTCCTCTAGTCCTTCCTGTCCTTACTTTTACCTGGCAGGCACGGCAATACAGCATTGCACATAGCAAACAAAGGTAATGATGAATATAGAAATGTTTCTTAACAGAAATGTATTAGTCTGCTGTTTTCGCTTCATAGCACTCACAAAAGTTCTGTTAGCTGCATTGCCAGAAAGCAGTAGACAGCTGGGACATTAAGCTGCCAAGTCTTTTGTGTCATATATGTAATAATAAGGGAGCAAAAAAAAATGAAATTCATAAATCAGGCAAATAAATACATTGCAGCTGTGTAATTGGTATTGATTTCACCAACTTGGATTTCATATGCAACATTACATTGATGGACATTGGATAACAAATCTGCATTGTGCCAGAGGTAGGAAGGAAGTAATGTGCAATGAGCATGTGTAGACTTTCCACCACAATGTAAACTATAACAAGTGGAGCCGGAAGATAGCACTTTTGGCAGTTAGGAAGCAGCGAAAGTTAACTCTTGGGAGAAATGTCTCCATGGGACAGACTCTTTGTCAGCGCTGTCCAGCAAGATATCTATCACAAATACTACGAATAGCAGCAAATCTATATTGTTTTAACTATATTAGTTATCACCAAAATGGGCGAGACTTTAATAAATTGACTCCACGGTGTCACAGCCTTCTGATATATGCCAGAAACATTGCCAATCAAGATCAAATATGTGATTGATAATGCCAGAAAGTCTTTATATACCTTTATCAGTAGACAGGGACCAGAGTGGTTTGAAGTGTGGTAGTCATTGTTGGCACACAATTGCCTTCACACCTAGATATACAACAACACTACAGTGAGGACATAAAGTGCAGCGCTAAATATTTAATTATTTGGTTGGTGCCTTGTCTAGGAACTGTTGTGTTATGTACTGGGTAGAGGATCAACTCATTGTATCTGTCCACCACCACCAATCATTTTCTAGCATCATATCGTCCGTTCTCCCTCCATGTTGTGATTTGTAGGGGGGGCACAGACACAAACTGCAGTAAAGGTAGGTTTGAATGTGTAGTGAAGGATCTCAACATTTTATACACACAATTATAAGACAATATGGCAACAGTGTTGGGACCCAAGGTGAGGTTGCAAAATGGTTCCTTGTCTGATTGGCTGCTAACATGTTTTCTCTCTTAATGATATGCAAATGGCTTTGATTGAAGGAGACTATACACATGAGGGCTCATGTAGAGTTGTACATATGCCTTTTTTGTGTAAAATACATATTTCTGTACTGTGAATGCAATCGGGCGGATTGGTCATAGACCTTACCCAGAGGTTTCCCGGTAGACCGATGGTCCCCCAAAACGTTATGGGGCCGCTTGGGGCAGGGTAGGTCACAAATACAATCATTGATCTTGGTAGGCTGCTCCACTTGACAGAGACAACGCGCAGTGATTTAGACAGGCAGCTCTGCCTATTGGTATGTATGTGTGCTTGTTCCCGCCCCAGCACCTCCCCTTCCTCCCAGCAGCTTCCTCCACTGGCTGGGACTGTGCACCACACGGTCCCAGCTGAAGCAAGAAGGCAGAATGCATCATTTAGTTAAGTAAAAAACTGGGGTGGGATGGAGTGGATGTAAACAAGGGAGGGGGGCAGTGCCGGATTAAGAGAATGGAGGCCTCTGGGCTAAGGGGGCCTCCATTCCCCTGTGAGGGTCCTCCCGTGATCCAAACTGCCCGCCCCCCCCCCCCCCCCCCCCATCGGCACTTATCTCTTTCTCAGGCGCACTGTACTCTCTTTACTGAGGAGATCTCGTGAGGGTGAGACTCACGAGATCTCCTCAGTAAGGAGACTACAGCTCTCCGGGGAAGGACCACAGTAAAAGTGCTCAGCAGCACTGATCGAGCCGGGGGTGCCCCCGCCCCCGACCGATCAATATTGCTGCTGAGCACTTTCAAGGGCCCCCTGGATGCCATAGGCTCCTGAGCTGTAGCCCAGTTAGCCCTATGGTTAATCCGGCCCTGGAGGGGGGCAGGAGAGAGGTGGATGTAAAAAATGGAGGGGGGGAGAGGGGGATGTAAAAAAATTAGAGGGGGGGGGGGGATATAAAAAATAGGGGGGGTGAGAGGGATGTAAAAAACAGAGGGGGGAGAGAGGGGGATGTAAAATACGGAGGGGGGAGAGAGGGGGATGTAAAAATGGAGGGGAGTAGAGAGGGTGATGTAAAAAACAGAGGGGGTGAGAGGGGGATGTAAAAAACAGGGTGGGGTGAGAGGGGGATGTAAAAAGCAGAGGGGGGAGAAAAGGGGATGTAAAAAGGGGGGTGAGGGGGATGTAAAAAATGGAGGGGGTAAGAGAAGGAGATGTAAAAACTGGAGGGGGCTGTAAAAACTGGGGGGGGGGTATGGGGGTTGGAGAATAGGGGGTTCCTTTGAAGTATATAAATATATAGTACATTAATACAATCAAATCATATTAAGTAATTATAAAAAATAAATATATTATATTCAAAAAGGCAGTGATGTGTTTCTTAGTAATAATAATCTATTAAATGTGGGGGGTGGATGTAAAAAATGGAGGGCGGCGGGGGAGAGGTGGATGTAAAAAACGGGGGAGGGGGAAGAGGGGATGTGAAAAACAGAGGGGTGAGAGGGGGATGTAAAAAACAGATGGGGAGAGAGGGGGGGATGTAAAAAACACGGGGGAGGGAGGGGGATGTAAAAAACGGGGGTGAGAGGGAGATGTAAAAAATGGAGGGGGGGGCTAAGAGAGGGATGTAAAAAATGGAGGGGGGGAGAGAGGGGGATGTAAAAAACGGAGTGTACGGGAGGGGGCAGTCCTCTGTCTTGTTCAAGATACTAAAATGCTTAGTTACAGCTCTGTGCATCTGTCCCCCCTGCTATGTGTGTGTACACCTCTGCCCCCCCTATGTGCATGTGCACCTGTTGCCCCCCTGCTATGTGTGTGTGCACCTCTGCCCCCACCTTTGTGTATGTGCACCTATGCCCCCCCTGCTATGTGTGTGTGCACCTCTGCCCCCCCCTTTGTGTATGTGCGCCTATGTCCCCCCTGCTATGTGTGTGTGCACCTCTGCACCCCCTTTGTGTATGTGCGCCTATGTCCCCCCTGCTATGTGTGTGTGCACCTCTGCCCCCCCCTTTGTGTATGTGCGCCTATGTCCCCCCTGCTATGTGTGTGTGCACCTCTGCACCCCCTTTGTGTATGTGCGCCTATGTCCCCCCTGCTATGTGTGTGTGTGTGTGTGTGTGCACCTCTGCCCCCACCTTTGTGTATGTGCGCCTATGTCCCCCCTGCTATGTGTGTGTGCACCTCTGCACCCCCTTTGTGTATGTGCGCCTATGTCCCCCCTGCTATGTGTGTGTGCACCTCTGCCCCCCTTTGTGTATGTGCGCCTATGTCCCCCCTGCTATGTGTGTGTGTGTGTGTGTGTGTGTGCACCTCTGCCCCCCCCCACCCCTTTGTGTATGTGCACCTATGTCCCCCCTGCTATGTGTGTGTGTGCACCTCCTGTCTCCAATTTTGTATGTGTACCAATTTCTCTGTCTCTCTCCCCTTGTGTGTTTTGCTTTACCAGGTCCCCTTATTGTTGTCTGTCTGCAAATTATGAGTGCCTGTCTCTTTATTCTTCCCTCTTTTTATATATGACTCTCTTTGTCTCCCCATCCCATCCGCCCCCCCCCCTTTTTCTCCCATCTGCCCCCACAACACACTTGCACCACAACTTCCGCCCGTCATTTTAAAATTCTCCCCTATTCATGCCTTTCCTTCCTCCTTTTCTGCTGGAGTCTGGCAGGGAGAACCAGTACTGTTGGCTGCCGATCAGAAGTGACGAAAAGAAGCACAACTGGATCCAATGCCACATAGTTGAGCCTAAGGATGACAGGTAAGAACAATTTTATGATTTTAATAATTTTTGCTGAGTGTCTCAATAGTAAACTTTTGTTATGTTATAGGTTTTATTCATCATGCTCAAAACCCTATTAGTGCACATGCTGATGGGATTTTGAGACACTGTTGGGCCGGGATTCATTAGTGGAGATTTTGCATGTACTGGGGGACTCATTTATTAAAAGGCAAAAAGCCCTGTAATAATCAATAGGGTTTTTTTAATTTCATTGGGTTACTGTTGGCAATATTGCTGCTATTGCCAGCGGTAAACCCTGCTGGCGGACAGATTACCTTTGCTGGTGGAATCCTATTTAACAAGTATCTCCACCGCAATGCCTGTTCTGTTATCGCCATCTCAGCCGTTGCCCAGGCTTACCACTGTTCTGGCTACAGTCAACGGTGTACTATCCAGCCAACTTTGTGTTGGCCCCGCCCACAGTTGTTTTGGGCCAACTTGCATGAGGCTGCTTTCAAAAAAATTTCCAGGGCCACTTTAAATTCCCAATCTGCCCCTTAATGCAATAATGTGTTTGCATACATCCGTATGCAGATTAGGATCATCTTACATTTGTAACGCCTTATGTTTGCTAGACAGACAGAACAGGGGAACAAAGGGATAAGCAAGCATAGGCCACATACAGTAAGGGTGTGGTCACATAAGTGAGATTAAAATATACATGGCTTGCTCTGTACACAAACACATATACAACAGCCAGGAGGTAATGGTGATGACCAGCAGCACTTGCTGGCTGCTGCTGAGTAGACCCCACCCATCGACAGTACGTAATTCATTAGTACTATATTCATCTATATTTAGATGAAGTTGCCGCCATCTAGTAACACTACTAATTGATATTTACATTTTGACTGCGGCAGGAAAGAAGATTCACATTTGATTTTTAATGGGATAAACAACAGATTTTGGATTTAATTTGTACTTTGTATTTATGTTTGTAGTTAATTAGATTTCATATGGCAAATGTGACTTTCACATTTATTAATAACACTGGCAAGACACTATTCTTTGTCTGTGTGACACTTCATTACCATATTATATTGTGTACAGATAGGATCGTGTGACTTTAGCATTTCCTACTAATACTCTCAAGCCACATCTCTACACTTTTGTGGTGTGTAAGTATACACTTGTGTTACTCCTGATGAAAGCCTGCACATATTCTAGTGTTGTAGAGCTGGATGCACCTTTAATGTGCGTCTAACTGGGTGTATGCATGTAAAGGTGCCTTTTTATGTGTGCATCTTTTTCTGCTTAAGTTCAGGACAAAAATGCGTCCATCTGTAGATGAGCCCCATGGTGGTAACAGCAGCTGGCATGGGAAAGTGACCATATACTTTATGATCCCATAGGGCAGTGATGTCCAGAGCTGCCTATTCCACCTAATGATATATATAACAGTATCACAGCCACAGGGCTATTTCATTTACAAAATTGCAAAAGTACAGTATAAATGCTGTTGTGCAAAGTCACGTGCGTACTTCGCTCAGAAGTACCCGTTTGTACAGCTACGCACATAAATTTGCAGGCCAACATGGCCACGTCTGTGGAAGCGCAGAAGTGTGGAGGAGTTAGGTGGATTGAGGGAAATAGTTTTGATTATTTATTATTTTAAGGATTTACTTCTTTTATGAAAATGATTTTAACTCTTTTTTTTTATTTTAACCTAAATTATGGGAATTACCACCGCTGGCAGAGGCCTTGCCTGAGTGATTAGAGATGCTGATCAGTTACCGGGAATCAACATAGTTCTCCTTTAAGCTCATCTTGCTTATTAGAGGATATACTTATCTGATAACTCAATCTTTCAAGTGGGTGTCTTGGTCCGTTATATTGCATTTTTAATTGGAGATGTTCCAGGTGCAGTGCCAAGGACAGGAAGGGGGCATACACCTCAATATGTGCTTGAGGGACAGATAGGTGCAGCAGTTCTGTGAGATAAGAAGCAGTGTATGCCCACATTGTGTGCAGTTTGTCAGCGAAAATGTTTCTTTAAGAATTATCAGGCTGTCTGGTACTCATGTATTTTTGGAAGAAAAGCATATAAATATTTATGGCATAGCTTTCACAAATATAAAGGATAACTTTAATTTAGCTTAATCCATTTTGATTTGCATCCTGGGCTCCCACAAATTGGGTCTGATTTGTTAGTGCTATTAATAGAGTATAGGAAAGTATAGGAAAGGCTTTGTCTAATGATCTATTACTGTTATGACTAGAGGTAAGATGTTATCAAAATCGTGGGGTTTATCCCATCTAACCACAAAAAATGTATCTACATTTTTTTACTTATTAAATTATATTGATATTTTCCAGTAGTTGTGGGATACAGAAAAGAAGAAAGGGAAGCAGGGTTGTTCAGATGGGGATATAGAGATATACGGAGTGTCATGACACACATCCCCTGAGTCATATTAAGTACAGTTATCTTAAGTACAATTATGTGGTCTCTGACAACACGGGGGAGACATAGAAACAGAACTATATCACTGTAAGGAGCATGTTTACCTACATGTTACATAGATCACTTGCTTGCTGTCATATAACACTAAAACCGTGAATTTGGCAAAAAGCTGAGCATCATACATGACATAAAAATAACTACTTTCCAAGGTCCAAGTAAGATCACCCTTAGGTTAACAAACCACTGTTATATAAATTCAGATTATTCTTCAACTATTTCCAGGTGTAGACGATGGGCATGAATGACTAAGCCTTTTAAATACTTTTGTGGCATAAATGTGTAAGGATAGAATAAATTGTTTTACAAGTTTTAATTGTAGATAAAAAGTGCAGACTCGCTTTTCATTTCAAGATAAGAAGCATGGAAGAGAAAGAACAGTGCTGAATCCTAATCAGTGCATCACCACATCTTTGTAACATTTCCAAAGATGCATAGGTTCCTCAATGTATGGGGAATCTAATGGAGAAATACAGGAAACTGCACAGTAGTAATCTATGCAATAGACATGTATTCAAACATAGAGCAATTATGTTTGAGAGTTAGCACCCCTTTCTCTCAGATGAGAGACAGCTCCTAAACGGCAGCCCATTTATTATGTAAGCCATTAAATCTTTATTTAATGGGAGCAAAATGAAATCTTCATTTTATGGGGGCAATGTGCATTATAGATTTTATTGGGGCATTGTGCAATATAAATTAATTAATAAGGAGACATTGTGCCACTATTTACTAATTCCCTGGTACCCACAGGCCAGGGGTACCAGGAGGGGTTCATTGCTACTTAGCATTGTGCAGGACATCTTTAGATGAGTAGGACAAGCAGTAGAGTGCTGGAGCCTTCAGGGGTACTTGCTGGATTGTGGAAATGCCAGACTCCAGGTACTATAAGTGGAACTCTTTATTTTAGCATAACTTAGTGACCTCCAACCAAAACTAAATGTAAGTTTTGGGTGGAATTCAGTTATCATCCAGTTGCATTTTTAACCCGTCCTGGTAAACATCTGAAAGAGTCAGATCAAGTCACTCAGGATCTGCAGCTATTTTAGTCTCATAGATGCTATGATTTGCAGCTGTCATAGAACTTTAAGCTGCAGACTAACCTTAGGAACATTTCTCCAGTCCAGTACAGTAAAAGTGAGTTCTGCTGTGTCTTACCTTGTGCATTGTTATACTAAGAAATAAATAAACCACGCTTTACAGTTTAATACATTTGGTTGGGAAAATGGCTTTACATATGCTTCTTGTTCTACTCTGATAAATGACTCAGAGCCAGCTATGGCTGATCTGTGTGTTTTATGATTCTATTTGTAGTCATACACAGTAAAATCATCTCTGCAGCAACACTTAAATCATGGGTTAGTTGCTTAATGTATGACGCTACCAATAGAGAGTAACTCTCAGACGGAAACTCTATCATTACAATAGCTGAACAATTCTCAATGGACAAATACGTGTACAGTAGTCTAAGGACAATAAATTTAAAGCAGTGTTTATGTAACAATGGTGACCTCCTGTGGTCACCACATGTTCAGGGGCCAGCATGTACTAAATGTCTGTGTTTGAGAATGGATGGCAGACCTGTGCATTATAACCTGCATGATGTTATGGTGTTTCTTTAAAACTAATGGATTGTGTCAAGCTGTTTGGATCTTAAACTATGTTTGTCTCATTGTTCTGTGACAGTTGACTGTCACACAGTATGCAAAGTAATCTGCACATGTATTTGTGAAGGTTTCATATATTACATAGTCCATCAAAAGGAGTCAGGGATGAAAGCACTGTATTTGTATTTTTACCAATTTCTTATTGATAATTTAAATGTGTAGAGGATTATGCATATGGTATTATAGACTATATAATAATAATGGAACTAAGGACATAGAAAGCTCCAAGATGACTTATAATTTTCTATACAGGATATGTTATTGCGTCTATAACTGATACTAACATTGAGTTTTTAAAAATACTTGAAATAATACATCAAGTAAATATATTGGTTATAGTGTCAGGGAGAATAAAATTATTAAAAAACAAAATGGTGACCGGAAAGGAAGAGGAAGCGATGTAAGGTGAAAGAGCAAGAATCCATAAGAAAAATAGAGTTTATGTAATTAATGTTTTACTTGGCTTTTGCCAAAGGTAAGAAATAAAGTGGGGCTCATTTAGAGTTGGGCACATCTGCACTTCAAACATTCACAGAGACAGACATACGGAAAAAGTGCACTTACATAGGTATGTTGTGTCAGGATTGTATAGAGATGTGACATGACAGTGTTAATAGTAAATTTTACTACCCACCATGACAATATACAAAAGAGAGAATATTGTCTTGACAGTTATTAATAAATGCACAAGTCACATTTTTTATATAAAATTTAATGAAATTGTCACGGGCACTAGGAGTTCTGCCCAGGATTCACCAGTTGACTATGCTTACCAGAGGGGTGGAGTTTGCACAGCGGTCCTCTGGCAGCAGGGTGAATAGTGGAACGTATATAACAGCAGATGGAGAGAGGATGCCAATGGAATTGATGATAGTCAGTGACTTGCAGCTATACTGGTAAATGAGTCAGCGACTTGCAGCTATACTGGAAGGCAGGTTTCAACCACGGAGAGCAGGGTGGACGTGAGCAGGTGAAGGAAGGTAATGGGAGAGTCAGTGGTCTGCGTTCAGCAAGTTGTACCACTGCTGTGTAGGGAAGACTTGTCCAGGTGCAGGTAGGTAGCGGGAGAGTCAGTGGTCTGCGATCAGCAAGTTGTACCACTGCTGTGAAGGGAAGACTTGTCCAGGTGCAGGTAGGTAGCGGGAAGTCAGTGGTCTGCGTTCAGCAAGTTGTACCACCGCTGTGTAGGGAAGACTTGTCCAGGTGCAGGTAGGTAGCGGGAAGTCAGTGGTCTGCGTTCAGCAAGTTGTACCACTGCTGTGATGAGAAGACTTGTCCAGGTGCAGGTAGGTAGCAGGAAGTCAGTGGTCTGCGGACAGCAAGTTGTACCACTGCGAGGAGGTGAGGACTTGTCCAGGTGAGGATAAGTGGAGGAATGAATAGAGTCAATAATTGTATAAATACAATGAGAGCACAGAGGAACTTGCTCCAAACAGATATGCAGCGTTATAGCTAATAGTCTATGGAGGTATGTATACCGCTGCTGAGTAGAGAGGCTTGTACAAAGCGGATATGCAGCGTATCAGCTAATAGTCTATAGCGGGTATGGATACCGCTGCTGAGTAGAGAAGCTTGTCCTAAGCGGATATGCAAGATAACAGTTGAAAGTCAATAACAAGTAAGCATACCGCTGGTGAGTAGAGAAGCTTGTCCACGAGGATATGCAGGCACAGCAGGAGCGCTGAACGGCTAAAGCAGGTGAGCAGAGCCGGTAATCCAACAGACAGCTGAAGACACGAGCAGGATACAAGAGTCAGTAGCGGGTATGAGAACCGCTGATGAGCGGAGCAGGTAATCCAGCAGACAGCTGAGGACACGAGCAGGATACAGAAGTCAGTAGCGGGTACGGGATCCACCGATGAGTAGAGCAGATAATCAGCAGGAAGCTGAAGACACGAGCAGGACACAGGAGTCAGTAGCGGGTATGGGAACCACCAATGAGTAGAGCAGGTAATCAGCAAGAAACTGAAGACACGAGCAGGACACAGGAGACACCTTCAGAGACTCACAGGGAATGAGACTCAAGATCAGGCAACGATGTAATGAGCACAGGTGCCTTAAATAGGGAGAGGTGCCTGATCCTCCAATTAGATTAAGAGCAAAGGTCATAAGAGTTCTTGGGTGCTGCACATGCGCAGTCCATCAAGATGGCGGACGGCCGAGGCTCAGGACAGGCGCTGGCAGGAAGGCTAGAGAACCACGCACCAGCGCAGAGGCACTCACGGTCCGGTGAGTGACAGAAATGCAAACACAACACCTCCAGATCTGTTGTATGCCCCTTTAAAAATCAAATGCAAATCTTCTTTCCTGCAGTAGTCCAAATGCAAAGGTCAATTAGTAATGCGAATAGACTGCCGTGATATAATATAGCCATGACGCTAATGTCTTAAGTACTATCTGCTGGAGGGATCAATACGTAATCAGCCAATTAGAAGCTGCTATATAGTGTCGGTGTTAGTCATCATCATTATTGTATATCGTTGCATCAGACCTCCAAACCCTGCAAGAAGTACGCTTTCTTAAAGGGTTATTTACACAGGTCACTAGGTCTAATAAATTGTAATTACATGAGCACACCCTTACTGTACTCAGCTTACGCTTCACCTGCCTGCCCACATCCTACCTATCCTGCGTAGGAGGACCATGTGCAAAAATCTAGATATGGAAATACGCATATACAATTTATGTCCACAAACGGCGTGCGAAAATGTATATCTTGCGTATACAAATTTGCATACGTCCAATTCAGAATGAGCTGTCCCATGTAGCAAACAGGGTCTCTTCCTCAGGCTCTCTGAAGCTGTGAACTTCTTGCATAGAATCCTTAGAATCCAGTAGTATTTATGAGCAAATGCCAACACAAGTCAAAAAGAATTTAGATCTCCTTGAAGGTTTTAGATTTGGTGACAATTCGGAACCGAATTTAACATCTGTGAGTTTATTTGACCTGAGTTGGTTGCTGGACCCTGGGGATCCCTGCTTATTAGGTTGTGGGATGAACTTAATTTAATTGGCAACAGAATATTGCTCTTTAACTGTCCTCGAATAAGTTTAGTTTGAGCAGTATACTGAAGGATCAGCATCTCCTTGAAGGACGCGAGCAGTTGTGATAAGTGACACAATAATTTACAAAAGCCAAGGATGTAAGTAGATCTTACCCAGCGACCTGGGTTGCGGCCATGACATATATAGTGATATTCCACATATGGATAATTCTTCCTAGACTAATGTGTATGTAACGTGTTCTGAGCCATACAGTGTAGGGGTGATTATATTTTATAGGTCCTGTACTGTACATAATACAGTGAAATGTATACATATTGTACATTTGTACTGATCAAAGTGCAAACAAATATGAACCTAACCATTTCCATTGATACTTCTGAATCCAACCTGTCCATATCAAGGTGACTCACTTATTAGCATGTGCTGTAAAACTAAACTTTTGTTATTGATATTTGATTTACTTTGTGAAATACATTCATACTTGCTTTAATTTTTGAAAGGTCGCATAAATACAGGTTGTTTCAAAAACATTCTTTGCAGCTGTAACAGAACTTTTTTTTCTGCTGATTCCATCCAATCCTCTCTATGTCTACCGATCAAGGTGTCATCAATCATCAATGTATCATCACTATTACTTGACTCAACTGAGTCTGACTTATGATTACTATAAGTTTTACAATGACCAATTTTAAGGCTAGCTCTTTCATCATTGTCATCGTCAATGGTGGCACTGGCAGGCACTGCACCAGCAATAATAATCGTCTTGTCGTCAAGCAGAACAGTATTATAGGGCATGATGAAGCATGGTGTGTTGGAAAAACAGGGTATAATGTCAGCCATGAGAATTTGGACTGGGGAAAAAATTGCCCCTCTTGCTCTGCCGGCTCACAACAGCATTATTATATGTTTCAAAACAGAACCTTGCATTAGCTCTCCATAATTGTATTATTGTACACTATGGGCTGCTGATGCTGTCAAATGTTTTTTTTTAATTATTGAGAAGTTTGGTTTGTGTACAGTTGCGACACTAGTAAATAAATGTCTTGTTTTTTTACTAAATGTTGCTGTTGTTGCTGCCTGTGAGTTTGTGTCAACATCAGCATGGATACTACTTGAGCATATTAAACGCTTCTGATTTTGATGTTCTGCTCCTACTTAGGGAGGGGAGGATTTGCTTCTCGATCTGTTAACGCTTAAGATGCGTACATCAGAACTTTTGTGTCTCTTCCCACCATGACTATTAATTATCACGATTAATATTAATTATCAAGACTAGATTGAATTATTGCATTGGGGGAATTCGATTAGCCGCGTTACTGCTGAAAGTAACGCGGCCTGCACACTATTACCGTTACTACGGTAATAGTGCACGCTCTTATCGTTACTACGGTAATAGTGCACTCTATTACCGTTAGTATGGTCATTTTTAACGCTGAATCTGGGTTAAAATTACCGTATTAATGGTAATAGAGTGCGGGGCCGCGTTAGTTTTGGCAGTAACGCGGCCAACTTGAATTCCCCTCTATGATTGCTTAAAGTACCAGTTCTTCAGCTTCATCCATTTGAGTATGATTGCATACATGTTAGTTCAGCTGTGGCCAACCCGTAGCTCTAGTGCCACATGCAGCTCTTTGAGATTTGAAATCTGGCTCCTGGCTGGGAAGATCAATGAAGTATAGTCTTTCAGGCGCCAGCAGGGGCAGATTGAAAAACATTTAGCTGCTTGACGGACTGAGAGCAGCCATATCTTGTGACCTCCTCTGCACGACGCAGGGAGGTCACAGTGCCATGGACAATCAAATCGGGGAAGAAGGAGGAGAGAGTGTAGTGTGCTCTTCTTCCTTCGTCCGCGCAGGCTCCAGGAGCTAAGGGCTGGTGGTTGGAGAGGTGAGTAAGGAGCATGTGAGATCTGATGACATGTGAAGAGGCAATGGGCATGTAAGGAGATGTGATGGAATTTGGGGAGATTTGATGGAATGTGTGAATGTTTGGCATGTGGGGAGGTTTGATTGGCATGTATGGAGCATGTGGGGAAGTCTGATGACATGTGGGGAGGCTGATGGGCAAGTAAGGGGCATGCGAGGAGGTCTGACGACATGTAATCGGCATGTGGTGAGATCTGGTGGGCATGTGGTGAAGTCTGATGGCATGTAAGGGGAAATTTGGGGAGTTCTGATGGCATATACGGGGCATCTGGTGAAATCTGGTTTTAGAAGGGGAGGCTAATGGGCATGTATGGGGAATTTGGGTAGATCTGATGGCATGTGGGGAGGTCTGATGGCATGTAAGGAACATGCGGGGAGGTCTCATGGGCATGTAAGGGGCATGTCGGGAGGTCTGATGACATGTAGGGGAAATGTGGGGAGATCTGATGGCATATAAGTGCCATCTTTTGAAATCTGATGGCAGGTGTGGAGGTTTGATGGGCATGTGACATGTGTGGAGGTCTGATGAGCTTTTTGGAGAGATTTGATGGACAAATAGGAATATCTGATGAGCATTTCTGGGTCATGTGGCTAGATTTGATGGCATGTGGAGTGGCTGATGTGCATGTAAGGGGCATAGCATGTGGGAAGATCCAATGGGCATGTAAGGAGTTCAGTGGGGAACATTAAGAGGTCTGAGGCATTGTGGATGCAGCAGTAGTATGAGCTACTGTGAAGAGACTTTAAGAAGCCCTTTGAACCCTCCTCCACTGCACACAGCAGCCAGGTAACAGCTGTGCTGATTTGATAATTATTCTGAACATTTTGACAATGTGTTGGATATTTTCTTTTTCGCTTAGCAAGATATTGTAAGTCAATGCATGTGTGTAAGGTATGAATGCACGTGTTTATACTGGGCATATGTATATGCACACATATATAAAAGGTAAAGTTGGCTCTGTGTGGTACCTATTGATATTTTTGGGCTCTTGGTCTCTGACTGGTTGGTCACCCCTGTGTTAATGATTTCTCTTAACATCCATATTTTGGGTCTGCATTTTTAAACTTGTTTTCTGTTTTGACATGTTTAATTAATATTGACATTAATAGAGCAAACAAAAAAGGATATATTCAAACAAAGCAGTAAAACCCTGAATTATGATGGTCCAATAATGTACAATTAATAACTACAATGCAGTGATAATTATGAAATGTAGCAGAACAAGGGCAGATCTATTCTCACAGGGATCGCTAGCCAGTAAACAAAAATGAATAACCAGTATAATAAATCCTGCGGTACTCCAAGTCAAGATCAAATTGTATAAACTTGTGCTGCTGTTCTACAGCTGTGCTGCAGCTGTAGCTATGCTGTCCTAAATTGATAGTACTAATAGTAACTGCAGGATACTGTGCACCTTTTGTGTCCTGAAATTGCACACCTTTGGGGCTGATGCTGAGTTGTATGTACACCAGTTTGTGTAGTGTAAAAATATGCAAATTGGTTCTGCGCATGCCCTCAAAACAGATCGCACACATATGCATGTATACATATTTGCTTGAATCTGACATTTGCATTTGCTTAGACTGGAGAGGAGGGATAGTGGAGGCGGAAGAGGGCATCTAATGTAGGCCAAGTACAAGTGAGGGCCTGTTTGCATAATGGCAACCAGATGCAGACCTGCACAAACCGCTTCTGATTAGCTGATTGTGGATTTACCACTGAAGTTGATAGGTGCATGTGTATATATATATATATATATATATATATATATATATATATATATATATATATATAGTTGGCATATTTTAGCAAGATTTTTTTCGCTCACACGAGAAGGTTTTTTCCAACCTCATAGTTAATGCATATTTCGCTATCAAAACAGATGTTTAAAAAAGTTGTTGTAAAAGTATCTGATGTAAACCTGTCGCATGTACTGTAGACCTGCACATATCTTGTGATTAGTCCAACTTTGCATATACACACACAATTGCGTTTTTTTTAGCAAACGCATTTTACGGCTGTGAATATGTATGCAAATGTGTTCAAACTCGGCATGAGTTAATGCATTACTAAATTGCAGTATACTATGCCCACAGTTTCAGACAGTCTGGTCACCAGAAACTTGCAGCGTGACTGACCATAGACACCCCTTAATACGTTTATGAAACACAACTACTTAATGCATTAGGCACTAGTCAGTGGGCAAAAGAAATGGGGCGTCACAATTACTAACCAATACAAAGTAACTTTCCACCGTTCTGACCAACCAGAGCAAAGCTGCTCTGTACTGATTAGAAGCTGACAGGACGCACGCTGGTCAGTTGTGGCTCTGCAAGAAGCATGTTCTCGTCATACACAGGGGTTTCTTCTGTCACTGTGCTTGTTTGTTTATTTTACAGTGTTTTTTTCAGGTTAACTCAGGTCCCAGGGAAATGGGCATTCTCACTTGTAGTTCTACAGGTGCCAGCATTCTCTGGCAGCTGTGGGTATCCTGGCACATGTAGGTCTACGAGTGCCAGCATACCCAAGCAGTTTTGACATGTAAGGGCTTGTAGTGGTGCACCAGTAAAAAAACAGCTTTTATTCTTTTAGCTCTTTATTATTCGAAAACCCATCAGCAGGGATGTTGGGCGGAGCCGTAGTGGTTGCAGGGTCACCAGCCCAACCTGTCATAGCCTAGTGCTGTAAAAGCTTATTGGGAGGCTCCCATGCTGTCTGCCCCCTCTTCCCTGATTTGCTGAGTCACACAGATCTTAAGAGCCGACTCAGCATTTAACCAGAATTGCCTGATTTTGTGTGAAAGCATTTTGCACTTTTACTTTTAGACGCAAATGCGTTCAACACTCAAAGTGAGTGTTCAGAAAAAAAGCATTATTATTAAAGAGCATAATATGGGCACTTCTGGTATGTGGGCACTTTTATTATTTTGTGTACACCTATGATATGTGCTCTGGTGGTATAAGCTCTGGTGTAAATTGACTGCTGGTATTATCTGGGCACGTCTGGTTTATGAACACTGCAGATATAATCTGAGATCCTCTGCTGTATACGTACTGCTGCTATAATGAATGTACTGTGAGTGCTGGTACAGTGGGTTAACTTGTACTGCCTGCTGGTATATGGGTAATTCTAAATTACAAATCAAAGCTGGTATTCTGTATTGGAACTGCTGGAATAGTCCATTAATGGGCACTAACGAATGGTAAAATGTGTGTAAAGAAACATGGCGTAAATAGGTTTGCAACTTTAAATTGAGTTTAAATCTGTGTTGGAGTGCTGATTACACACTGTGACATTTCTATGTCCCTCAAATTATATGTAAAGGTTAGCAGCTATTATAATGTATATATGTTTTTGACCTGGTCTGCCGTTATGTAATCCCATTATTAGAAGGTGCAGTGGGTATAATTATCTCTCTCCTCCAAGGTGCCCGCCAGAAAAGCCTCACGTTTAACTAGTTGCTTGCAGCGTCATTTTCCCAGTGCCAAAATCCCCTTAGGACAACCCTAAAAATAGAAGTGTCCCGTCCTATCCTGTTACACATGTACTGTAGAGCAGTTCTCTGTGAATGTGAAGCTTTGCTCAAGCAGAGCTACTCAGAGAAATACATTTGAATTGCATATAGATTTAATTCCTTTGCTTCTAATTTATTAATGAAAATTCAGTAACACAATTAAGTAACAAATTGCCTTAAGTTTGTGCTCTAGCCCTTCTGGAATTTAGAAGTGTAAGCTTTTTATTTGCTTTCTTAGTGGAAGAGAGAAAAAGACCTGTAAGGTTTAAAACACTGAGAAATAAATAAACAAGACAGTTTGTAGAAGAGAGTTTGTAGAGGACAGTAACATTAAAATATGTTGCTTATATTGGGCACTATAAACAAACAATCTGATGTGTACTGCACTTCAGGTCTGTGTGATATCTGCCGGAGTGTCAGCCCTGCAGCCGGCACAACTGAAGAAGTGCCTGGAACTTCATTACTGAAAGTTGAAGGAGTCATTTGGGAACTTCAGAGCCAGCAGTGGACTACCTTACATTTTATCTATATGGGTAATCTGCATCTATTCCCCCCTCTTACATTTTATCTATATTGGTAATCTGCATCTATTCCTTCCTCTTACATTTTATCTATATGGGTAATCTGCATCTATTCCCCCCTCTTACATTTTATCTATATGGGTAATCTGCATCTATTCCCCCCTCTTACATTTTATCTATATGGGTAATCTGCATCTATTCCTTCCTCTTACATTTTATCTATATGGGTAATCTGCATCTATTCCTTCCTCTTACATTTTATCTATATGGGTAATCTTCATCTATTCCTTCCTCTTATATTTTATCTATATGGGTAATCTGCATCTATTCCTTCCTCTTACATTTTATCTATATGGGTAATCTGCATCTATTCCTTCCTCTTATATTTTATCTATATGGGTAATCTGCATCTATTCCCCCCTCTTACATTTTATCTATATGGGTAATCTGCATCTATTCCTTCCTCTTACATTTTATCTATATGGGTAATCTGCATCTATTCCTTCCTCTTATATTTTATCTATATGGGTAATCTGCATCTATTCCCCCCTCTTACATTTTATCTATATGGGTAATCTGCATCTATTCCTTCCTCTTACATTTTATCTATATGGGTAATCTGCATCTATTCCCCCCTCTTACATTTTATCTATATGGGTAATCTGCATCTATTCCTTCCTCTTACATTTTATCTATATGGGTAATCTGCATCTATTCCTTCCTCTTACATTTTATCTATATGGGTAATCTGCACCTATTCATTCCTCTTATCCAAGGAGTAACAGTCACAACTGAGTCATGTGGGTTCATTTATAAAATACAAGGCGCCCTACAATTGTAAGAGTTGCTGTCATAGTTGTCGACCTTCTGACTGTCCCCTAGTACAGAATGGGGGTGATGCAGGGAATTGTATCATTTGGTCTCACCCCATGGTGAAACACAGCGATTGGTCATCATGGGGCAGAGCCAAAATGAGTGGATTCAATACGATTCTGGTCACTGAGGTCCCCGTCTCTCCTGCTTCGCTAGGGAGTGGGCAGGTTGTGGGAGGACAGCCTGCTTTCCTGGGAGTCAAGGTGAGGTACCTGAAATTTGGAAGTGTCCCGGACATTGGGCAAGCATGGTTGGTGTTCTTGAATGCTGTACTTGCCTGATAATGTTTAGGCCTTTTATACATAAGGCTTATTTAATAAAGTGTTTTCAGTGTAAATGATATTATTTAAGAGTTAAAACTGTTAATCCTACAAAACTCATACACACATAGTTATACTGGATTAAACTAGCATTTTGCATTAAATACAGCATAGTCTTCACTTCAAAGATGATCTATTACAGTTTTTTTGCCTTACCTAGCGGTTCCTATACAATCATGCCCTATTAGTATATGTTTTATGTTAACACACTTATCAGCTAGACACCCACATTTCACAATACTGTATGTACATCAGTGACTTTCAAACATGTTCCCCGGCTCCCCCATGAATGCTTGTTGTCAGGATCTCACAAGAGCAAAGACCATCTGCCAGAATAACCCCTTCAATGATTGATGTACCAATGTGCCTGTAAGTAGATCCTAACAACATGCAGCCTTCAGAATTGCAGATGCCATTGTGTCTATTGGCTGCCCTAGGGTCCTATCCCCTTTATTAAGTGACCTTAAATTAGTGTTTACTACATGTTCATATACTTAGCAACCAATGTTGAAATGTGTTGAGCTCTTGCTTCAAAGTTATAATAATTGCATTTACAGGATAGGAGAACATTATGTGTAAATACTATCTTTAGGCTACAGTGTAAGAAAAATATACGATTATTCAGCATCTGAGATATTGGACAAGGTATAAGGAAATAATTTTGTCACAACAAACAGGTTTATATAATTTTACGTGAATATAATTTATCAGTTTATCTATAGAGAGAAAACTGGAGTGTTTTGCAACATGTAAATGTTAAACTTTATATCATTTCCCAGAGAGCAGTGCCTATTATTTTTTCCCTAAATTGGCACTTTTTAGATTGTGAGTACCTGTCTGTGCAGGCAGGGGACACTGCTCGCTTATTAAGCTAGAATATATTACAGTCAAGGCAGCTGGCATTTTGATAAAAGCAGATTTATTTTCCTCATTCAGTGTGCTACTTAACATTGTAGTGGCTCTGAACTCAACATTTATAGAAACCCTGCAAAAAGGTTCTCACTTTCTCCATGTCTGAGGATTAGATTAGTTATAAAGAACAATTTAAGAGTTTATATAGAAGGACTTAAAAAAGGTTGGGTTACATAGTGCGGAAGACAAAATTATATGAAAGCTGATACAAGAAAGTAAGATGTGTTGGTGAGACGATGGTATCGATGGGGTTTTTTCTTTAGGAAGAAGGTATGTGGAATGTTTAGAAACAGGCTATAGTGTGTAAAATTAAATTGTTATTGGTAAATACTTACTGAAGACTTACAAGCAAACGTGGCTCAATTATTTCCTGCTGTGAAGTTATTATTGAAACAGTTTATAGTAACTTGGAAAACTGTGTGATCAATATTGGCCATGGTGGAAAATGCTTTTACAAGACAACTGCTAACACCCTGTTTGCACTGCCATCTTCCACCTGCCAAGCACATTGACAGGCAGCAGGGAAGCCAAAAGTAATCTGATCCTACTGTCTGAGCACAGAATGTCAGGATTGTGTCCGATTTGCCTACCTACTTGAGGGGCCAGCTTTAAATAGCCAATGGGGAGCATTATGTCATGGGACAGAATGTGGAAGAGGCAAAAGATAGAAGCATTGAACAACAGTGGAGCGTGGGGGAAAAAAAGAAGAAGAAGCAAACAGGACCTGATTAAGGGTTCAACCCACCCTAGTCTAATACTCTCATAGCGCTCACTCGCCTTCTATGCCAGGCTAATACACGGTAGGCAAAAACAAACTTGGCTTCCTTCGCCCCCACCAATGATTACGTTTGTGCATTCTCAAAACTCAGCTCCCCTCTGCTTTTTAAAAAGATCATGGCAATCTTTGTCACCCCTTTCATTGTCACTGAAATGACAACTGTATAGATGAGCGGAGGTGCGAACGTGTGAATGAGGGTGAAGGTGGCGGGGAGGCTGTAGCATCTGTGACTGTTGCCATCCTTGTCTCTCCTACTCACTTATTCTCAAGCTCCCACTCGAGGATAACTCATTGTCTTCAGCCTTTACCATGGGAATACGTCAACATTAAAGCCTTCCTATATTTTCTTTCATGTTTCCTTTTTATTTTAGAGAACAACTATTCTTGTATATTTTAAAATTAAGGTCATCATTTTGCACCCCTAAAAAAGCTTGTGCCCTCCTACAACTCACACCCTAGGCTGCAGCCTAGTCAGCCTATTGGATGATCAGGCCCTGGGGATTGATCTGAAGTTGATGGGATGAAGAGGGTAGAATTGTTAGGGACAAAGCTGAAGTCAATGAATAGGCAAACAAAATAATACTCTGAATTACTAACAGAAATGCAAATCCACACCTTGTGCAAAGCTTTGTAGGAGTGAGGGATTTAAAAGGCTGCATACAGCTGAGGTCTCTTAGGCTAGGTACACACTAAAGGTTTTTCTGCAAATTATCAGGGCAAACACCTGATAAACGACCGTTTGGCCCGATATCGCATTAGTGTGTATACATGCACGATAAACGACCGTTGTTCCAAAGTTCTGATAGCACAGATTAGAAGGTAAATCGTTTATAGTGTCAACACATTAATCTGTAGACTGATTGGAAATTCAGTAGTAGGTGAAATCGTTGTAGATAACACATTGGTCGGAAATCTCTGTAATGAGTATCTCTATAACGTGTACCTAGCCCTTAGTCTTGACTGTCTTGACCTTTAGCAGAAGTGCTCAGTGCAGTTAAGTGTTATATAAGAGCATTGAATCATCCAGTATGCTTTTTTTGTGTACGTTGCTGATGCTACGGGTGAAGTCTATTAGTTCTGATTGTCTAGACCTTTAGGAGAAGTGCTGAAACAGCAGTGCTATGTAAGAGTTGCAGTTGTCTGTGTTGACCATGCACTGCCACCTGCTGTCTGTAGCCAGGATTGCGGTGTATCCTTACAGCTTTGGGTATGCATTTAGGATACATTGAATCCATTAGATTGTCGGCAAATCACATGGTCACTTTCAAAAGTATGGAACAAGATATTATAAATTAAAAGAGGAAATTACGGTAATAGGTCTGAGTAGTTTGCACAAATCAGTGAGGTTACTTAGGGGTTCCAGTATACTTTTTTGCTTCAAGAAATAAACGAACAGAAACTGAATTGATGCATGCTTGTTCAGTTTTATTAGGGGAAATTATCAGCCGCAACTTGCTAACACATGGAAACATCAGATTAGAATGAATAGCATTAAGATTACTATATTAACAGTATCACTGTTGATGTTTGGTAATTCTAATCCTAATGCCAAAGGGAAAACAATATGATTCCATCAATCACACATGCACAATATCCAAGTCATTTTAGCAGAACGTTTTTTGAGATTTTTTCGTCTTCTTTTATTACTTTACCTATCATAACATGTGGGACTCCTTAAATGCCTTTTATGAGTTTTTTTATTAAATGACTGCATTACTCTTGGCTGGTATTAGGCCATTAAATGATATAGTTTATCCTATTTTTCACACTTAGAATTAGTACACAGAGATCACTGTCCCATAGTATGTGCTTCAATCTCTTGTTGTCCTTCTTTAGATTTGTTTTCATGTCTGTTTTTATTCAAGAGTTTGCCTGATCAGAGTGCTTATTTAAGGGGAAACACATCTAGATCTCAGAATCTACTTTAAACAAATTGTTGAGAATGCCTTTAAATCTCATTACTAACGCGAAGGATAATTTAGGCAAACTAAGAGTTTGATAGTGGAAGGAGCAGGGACCCCCAATAGCATAGAGTAGTGTTGTGAGGTGTTTGTTAAACTGATGAGGAAAGATTGTGATGTCAAAAGTACATCTCTATCAAAGTTAATTGTGCATTTTGTGGTTTTATATTACATGGAGATTTTACAGGCAGTAACATGATAAAGTTGCAAGATAGATGTAATGTAGCTTTTCCATTACCATTTTGACAAGAATTGGCAACCATACTTCTCTAAACAGTCATACCATAGCCTGGATGTAATTCTGATTCATGTACATGCAGTTGTGCCATATTTGTCCTGCGTGCACAATGTAAAAATGTGACACTGGTGAAATATTTTTCATATATAAGCTGATAATTTACCAGCTTTGCAATGTGAGACTGTTGTCTACTGCTGATTGGTGAATATTACTCATATGTGGCGAGTGTGTCAAAGCAAGAAGCAATACAGTGGGATAGCTGGAGGCCCTCCTCACATCACCATCGCTACCACCCACTACACCAGTGTATTCCACCACACTCCAAAACCTGTCCCTCTTGTCTAGCCTGACACTTTTTTTTTCTAAAATCTATTGTCTGTCACTCTTTGCCTGTTCTTCTCTTGTCTACCACCGATTGTATGCCCAGCTTTTGTTTGTCCCCCTCTTGTCCATCTTTGTTCGCTCCCTTCATCTCTTTCACCTTTTGTCCAATATTAGGCAACCTTTGGATGACCAGCAGTTTTGGGGTGACAAGTCCGCCATGCACTGTCAACTAGATGCTGCTGGAACTTACAAGTCTATAACAGCTTGACAGACAGATTTTGCAGCCTTTTTTTGCTGCATATTGAATAAAATAACTCTCTCTGTCTCACGTGCACAGAACTTTTTTTGCAATAAGGAAAGTCATTTGTCCACTGTACTCAATGTAAGAGTTATTGAAAGGCTACTAATAAGCAGGGCATGTAACCCCTGGTCTTCTTTACGCTGAATGGAGCGATATGCGAAGTTGGCAATTAGAAAAGCAGCTGAGAGCCAGGTGCAATAGGGGGTCTCAAAAGGGCCCTTTTGCAGATACAAATGGCTCTATTTGTAAAGTGATTGCTTTGTTGCTTCAGATCCCTTGAGATTGTACTGTATATTTCTTACAACTCTTGTAACAAAATATCTGTCCTCTCAAAATCTGCAGATGTGCAGTATGGTTAGTGTTGCGCACCTGCACCTATTTACCCACCTAGGGCCTGATTCATTAAGGATCTTAACTTGAGAAACTTCTTATTTCAGTCTCCTGGACAAAACCATGTTACAATGCAAATTAGTATTCTGTTTTGCACATAAGTTAAATACTGACTGTTTTTTCATGTAGCACACAAATATTTGATAGCTTATTTGTACACTGAAATTTAAAGTTGATATTTGTGTGCTACATGAAAAAACTGTCAGTATTTAACTTATGTGCAAAACAGAATACTAATTTGCACCCCTTGCATTGTAACATGGTTTTGTCCAGGAGACTGAAATAAGAAGCTTCTCAAGTTAAGATCCTTAATGAAGCAGGCCCCTAGAGCATACATAGGCACACATACACACCCCACTTTTGTGACACAGTTGGGTCACATGTAAACATGCATGATGGAAATAGAAAAGAAATTCAATCCAAAGTCCAACCTACTATTAATTTATGGACACCTGCTTCATTAAATTCATCTTGTACATCTTCCTCCTAAAATACTGCTCCTTTTGATTATCATTTATGTCTTAAATTAATGATGAGAGTAACATTTGTTTGCTTGAATGGTTTTATTAAATGGGTATTTCTGTTTAATATACAGTATAATAAAGAGAAATGGCTGATTTCTAACGTTGTAAATTAGATCCATAGCCTATATGATGAAACATTTTCATTTAGTTTAAACCTAGCAATTCTGCATTCATTTTAGGACATTAACAAAGCACAAAATGTCAGCTCTGCAGTGCTAGAGCTGTTCTACATCTAGCTTTCTGCAGCGTCTCACAGGTTTGTGGAGTAAGATGACTGTATTTGTGTAGTAGCAGAGAGAAGGGTGAAGGTGTTGCTAGAGAAGTACTAAGAAGCTGCTAGGCTGTGCCTCATTTGGTAAAGCAGTGCAGAAATAGGAATTAATTTTGCGGAGTAAGATTAAAGGGTAGAGAGGGTGCATTTTGATGGTAGCCCCTTGTCATGTGGAATGACACACAGCCATTTCTACTCCATAAAATGATTTGATTTTTGCACCATCTCAGACCTAATGGAGAATTTGTCTTGTCTATAATTTTAATGGAAACCGTTTTGTGTCTCAATGTTGCACTTCGGTGCTTTATTTTTACACGTTTAGAGATGGACTAGGCCACACCCCTCTCACAAACCTTAATCAGGATGTGTGCTTTCCCCTCTGCGGTGCTGAATGCTTTCTCAGGTGCAATTTTTCCCAACTCTAAACCAGCCCCACAGTCTTCAGCTTAGCCAACATACAAACATATTGAAGTAGAAGGGATGTCAGATTGCAGATAACTTGGCTTATCACCCTATAACATTACTTATCGATTTTTGAAAAGAAAATTCTAGAGTATCTGTGAAGTCTGACCACTCTTTCCAGAATGTGGAGACAAATGGGCATGCCTACTGCCAGTGTACCGCATGCAGACATTTTCTGAGTACCCTGTAAAACATAGGGCAGATTGCAGTTTAGTATCTGGGGGGAAAAAATCCCATAAGGGGCACACAAGTGGACCATCAATCCCAATCCCTATTTTATTTTCCCAAGGCAGACTATTTTTGCCACTGGAAACCTCTAACTTAGACTTCTTATTTTCTGCAGTTCATGCTCTTGTTACAATTTTACATGGCTTAGCACCATAAAAGTAGGCAGGTATTTGTAGACTGAGAAAAATATGGTGTGTGGGTGTGAGTATTGTTTTCTTAAAGAAAAGAGAGCTATAAATATGGCCATTCCAAGGCAGATCAATGGAGACAGGGCTGCAGTCAGAAATTATGGGGCCCAATAAAAATTAAACGGGCAGCGGACCCCCTGCTCCTTGACCACTTCCCTTTGTCACAGAGGTGTACCATAGAGCAATAACACTCAGAGCAGGAATATGCCCCTAGACCTCCCCACATGCCCTTTATATGCCCATCAGACCTCCCCACAGACTTCCCCAAATGCTCTTTATATATTTACCAGACCTCCCCACATGCCCAACAGACTTCCCCAATTGCCCTTTACCACAGAGAGAGATTAAGGCTTGTCCTTTGATAAACATGAACACTTCACAGTTACTGAAAGGGAGAGATGTCTTGTATATTGTACTAACTGTGGAAAAGGGTTTACTAGTATTAGCACCAGCCCAGAGACTGCCCCATATATTATAAATAACACCGCACCCATAACAATAACCCTACATATTATAACCCCCCTACACAAACACACACACACACAAATACACACACACATAGCATTAATCACCCCATTTACCTTACCTATCTTCCAAAGCAGATGGAGGTAGCAGTACAGCCACTTGTAGAGAGGCGAGGGGTGGTGCAGGCAGACAACATGATTGGAAGCAGGAGAAGAGTATATGACTGGGATGGGAGAAGAGGTGGAGGACAGGAGACGGAGGGGAGGGGGCGGGTCTAGAAAGGAAGGTAGCTCATTAGCGGCTGGTCCCATGGGAGGAGCCAGCCACCAGGAAGTACAGCAATGACAGGGCTGCCCTCTTTAGGGCAGGGATGGCCCTGATAATGCCACACAGCCCCTGCTACATTTTTAAACCTGGGGTCCTACTCAAAATGGAGTCAGCAGATTATTGGGGAAAAAAGCTGGCCTTGGATGGTGAGTCCCCTTTTCAGTCCTGGCCCCATATACTGGTACCTCTTATACTCCCTTGGTGGCATCAATAGATGGAGGCAACTTCACACTAAAATCAGATTAATTGCCAACAAACTAACACATCAAGGCTGTGTAGTTGTACATATTGTTCATCCAGCCATTGGGGTTATTTGTGACTAGACCAGAATCCAGTCACAAATGACTGCCAATGGCTTCTTAGACAATTAATATTGCTGTATTAAACAATAATAATAATAATAATAATAACAGTGCCTGGCAGTGCACTGCTTTGAGTTGAAGCCACTTGCACTTGCATTCCACCGCTGAGTATGTCTTTACACGTCAAGATGGATTATTTTAAGAGGCAAATATTATGCTTAATAATCCATTTATATTTATGTGGTAATCTAAGATCACAAAATGAGTTATTGTTATGTGTTCAAGATATTTGCAAGAGCTACAAGTGATGGAGATTGTGCAAACTTAAAGGTGTTCCCGATTTTACATGGCAGCGTAGGGCTTTTTCACCATGCTAATGCCCTAGAGATGGTGATACCTATACTTTTCAACAGGAGTCATTCTACTCATCCTAAACACACAAGTTAAGTGCAAGTAATACAATGTATTTCAAATCACGTAATCAATAATGATGAGACTTGAAATAATGGGGGATCCAATGTGCCTTTACTTTCCCTAATACAACAACAGCTAAACAGAGGTCAGTTAAGCAGTATATGGTAACAAGAATATATCAGTAAACTGATGGTGTTGAGGCTACTCTGACATGACTTTTACCTCTGCTTACCCCTTGCATTCTGGAAAAGAAACAAACAAGGTGAATTAATTATACAACATTGTTGAATAGACAGATATTTTAATTGCATATTGGAGTGTGAACTTAAGTAACAACTGCAGCATGTCTTATTGAGGTACTCTTAATTTGTGGTGTGCTGTCCAGTCATTAATGATCTTCTGCACTGTCTACTAAAGCAGGGGGTAGACGCAACAGCAGAGACTCTACAAGTTCCACAACTGTAGAACCACATGTTGCTCACAACCCCTTCATAAGTTTCTATTATCTTCCTTTTGGTTAGCAGATGTCACCCCAGGGCTAGAAAGAAGATGGTTCTCTATATTTTCCACAAGGGGACACTAGCACAGTGTAATAAATAGCAGAGGCTTAGATGAGAACATGGTGCTTGGAGAGAACTGAGAAAGTGCAGAAATAAAGAGGTAGCTGCTGAGGGTGAGAGGGAGACAGTATAAAACTGTGTGGAGAGCAGCTGAAAGAATTGGTGAGTCTGGGAGACAAGCAAAGTGTTCGTGGAAGAGAGGATGTGCGGCCGCCAGGCCCCATCTCATTAGCAACTTGAGTTTCTCACTTGGCTCTCAGTTCTTGGCAGTTTTGCTGTTTCACTGAACAAGGCATATGCAGGAAATGAACAGCCTGGTATCCCAGACACTGCAAGGATGAAATCAAACAGAACAATCTGTCTGTGTATGAGTGCAAATAGGGAATAGGGATTGTGCTATCTATCCTCTAATCCTATTGCTGCCAGAAGGACTACCTTGCGGGCCCATTCTGTTGTGAAAGATTTTAGATTTTAGATGAATGGTTGATCTTCACATATGTCCAGTACTGCGCTCAGACATTTAGTCTTCATAAACCTAAGGAGCTAGCAATCTAATTTTACTATTTTTTTTATCTATTTTTCACTAGTTTTGATTATTCCATGCACTTACTATTTTGCTGTTAGAACTTCAGTAACAAATGTATGGTAAACCAGAAAAAAACACATTTAAATTGAGGTTTCATCACATAGGATGTCCCATTGTCACGTCCACATTCCTATATATGAAGCATTTGTCAGACAAACTTTTGTATTGACCTTTAACAAGCAAATGCAATGCAATGCCTCCCTCATTATAACACCAATCTTCGCCTGTTTTCCCGGCCAGGGGTAAAATTAAATGAGCAATTTGTATTATGCATAGCAGACACATTTATTTTCTCCATTCACCAAAGTGTAAGGTTTGGGAATTCACACATGGACATTTAAATAGGAGAAATAATTACCTAGTGGTAAAATGTACAGACGGAATATCAGTAACATTGAAGTTGCTGGAGAATGGCTGAGAGTGGCTTGCAGTGTCAGTGCCTTGTGACCTTGAACAAGTCACTGCACGGGTCATTACAATGTCATCCTATTTGTGCACATTGGAAAGCACCTGACCTGCCTAAAACCGGCGGGTTTTAGAAGGGATGCGGTCACTTCCATTCATCTAGCGGTGTGTTATTTTCTAATAGGATTTATATGATTAATAAAAATGTTTTAACAAAGGTTCTTGAAGTAGATCAGTCAGGTTGTTTAATACATATGTTTGTTCATTGAATGAGAACACTCTAAAGTCAATGCGATTTGGGCTCAACTTTCTCACTTCTGACCTTTTCTCCTCCTGTAACTTACCATTAGTGGATATCCAACTCTAGCTACCTACAGAAGACTCATAGTAGGGCTGCTGCCAACAAATAATATAATCATGTAATAATGGTTCTATAATAAAAGCATTATTTGTAAAATAAACCAGGGTATGATTGGTCATGTGACTGAAGTCACCATACTTTCTGAATTCCAAGCACAATAACAGGTCTAAAATGCAGGGAAGTGTAAATAGGCTTTGTGTTTAATTACTTATATTTACCCTTTTGTCCAGTAACTGAGGGTATTAAAGTGAGATGCACAGAAATCCTGTTGACTGCATGTTGCTTTTTAGGAGAGTATGTGTTTCTGTACACTGAGAGCAGAGACATCTAATTATAAATCTGTCTGACAAATTAAAATCCTGTACATGTGGTGTAAGATTGGAACAGTCACAACTCGATTCTGCAGAGAGGTTAACACTCGTCACCCTTTTGCTTTTGTTGTTTTTAACGTGCACAAACTTAGAAAATTTCACACAACACTAACAGAATAGCAATGATAACCAAATAAATATATTTAATATTGTAGCACTGTTACATGTACAGCCTATTACCATTCACTAGTGGTGAAACTACCACTGGTGCAACCCAGGCGGCCTCTATCAATCCCATTTATCAATCCCAGTGATGCTGGCTAGCTCTAAAGAGCTAGGTAAACGAAGGCTTTTGGAGGGATCATCATCATCATTTATTTATACTCATTCACATCAGTCCCTGCCCCATTGGAGCTTACAGTCTAAATTCCCTAACATACACACACACACACACACATACTAGGATCAATTTGTTAGCAGTCAATTAACCTACTTGTATGTTTTTGAATTGTGGGAGGAAACCAGAGAGCCTGGAGGAAACCCACGCAAACACAGGGAGAACATACAAACTCCACACAGATAAGGCCATGGTCAGGAATCAAACTCATGACCCAGTGCTGTGAGGCAGAAGTACTAACCACTAAGCCATCCTTCCCACCTCTTTAATAAAGATGCAATACATTTTTAATGGAAAACAGCAAACTTTAATATAGCATTCAATAAGCTAAATATATTTATGTATGTCAGTGCTTCTCTAGCATACCTAGAGAGTGCTTCTTCCCTGCTCTTATTCTGTTCTTGTGCAGTGTATCAGTCCGAGTGCTTGCGCAGTGTACTAGTCCCAGTGCTTGTGCAGTGTACTAGTCCCAGTGCTTGTGCAGTGTACTATTGCTTGTGCAGTGTATCAGTCCCAATGTTTGTGCAGTGTATCAGTCCCAGTGCTTGTGCAGTGTACTAGTCCTAGTGCTTGTGCAGTGTACTAGTCCCAGTGCTTGTGCAGTGTATCAGTCCCAGTGCTTGTGCAGTGTATCAGTCCCAGTGCTTGTGCAGTGTATCAGTCCCAGTGCTTGTACATTGTACTAGACCCAGTGCTTGTGCAGTGTATCAGTCCCAGTGCTTGTGCAGTGTACTAGACACAGTGCTTGTGCAGTGTACTAGACCCAATGCTTGTGTAGTGTATCAGTCCCAGTGCTTGTGCAGTGTACTAGTCCTAGTGCTTGTGCAGTGTACTAGTCCTAGTGCTTGTGCAGTGTACTAGTCCCAGTGCTTGTGCAGTGTACTAGTGCTTGTGCAGTGTACTAGCCCCAGTGATTGTGCAGTGTACTAGCGCTAGTGCTTGTGCAGTGTACTAGTCCCAGTGCTTGTGCAGTGTACTAGTCCCAGTGATTGTGCAGTGTACTAGCCCTAGTGCTTGTGCAGTGTACTAGTCCCAGTGCTTGTGCAGTGTACTAGTCCCAGTGCTTGTGCAGTGTATCAGTCCCAGTGCTTGTGCAGTGTACTAGTCCAAGTGCTTGTGCAGTGTACTAGTCCCAGTGCTTGTGCAGTGTATCAGTCCCAGTGCTTGTGCAGTGTACTAGTCCTAGTGCTTGTGCAGTGTACTAGACCCAGTGCTTGTGCAGTGTACTCGTCAAGTATATGAATGGGCAGAAAATAAATGTGTTACTTACAGTTTTACACACACACACACACACACACACACATACACATCATCCCTCTTCTCCTTTTTCCCACACCCCTCTGCATATCTCGCCACCTGCAAAAGTAAAAATATTAACAATTAATTAAAAATATTATAATGGAAAATGCAAAAAAAACACCTCCACACCCCCACATGCATTCAGACCCACACTGGCCACAAAATACCCCCAAGTACTACTTATTTCCCTGCATGCCACAAAATGCCCCCCCCATGCTTTCAGATACCATATATACTCCAAGACTGCTCACATGTCACTCAGAACCTCCTCTCATATGCACTTATACTAATTAATAATGGGCACTAATTAACCATTAATTACCAGTACACCATGAAGTGCACTTACCTTCAGTCAGGATTCCATTCTTTCCCTCAGAGGAAAGATGGAGGTCACATAGTGTTGATTTGTAATCTACTAATCTGTAATCTTCTGCTTTGTACTGCTCTGCACTCCCGGTACATAGTCTTACAGGGCCATGCATGGATTTGTACCCCAAGGTGGCAGACGGTACAGAATGTGCAAACCTTGCGCCTTCTGATCCGAGAACCTTGATTGCTGTTATGGGTTATACACAAGATGCACATAAAGTTATGTTACATCCACGTCAAAAATACTTCATTTTACAGAAACAGAATTTTAAATAAATTGGAATAAGTGGAGATAATGTACATTTAAAGCTGTGCATCACTTTGCAGAACCTGCTGTTTTTCCTGATAAATCTCCCATCATATCCTGATTTTAGCCAGAAGCAAAATTGCATATCGTGATGTAGCATCATGATGTAATATGGAATCCGCAGAAGTAGGCTAAAGTGCATCTAATTCATTCCATTATACAAAGTTTATATATTTGACAAACAAAATAAAATAAATTCATCAAGAGGTTTATTTATACAAAGAAAATCTCTGCAATTTATATCGCCAATGGTCACAAGTTGTTGTAAGATTTTTAGATTTATCCTAGACATCTTATTCCCCAATATCAAGTAATTCACGTTTTTTATTAACATGTGTCTTATGCTCTCTCTTCAGTAAGACTGGGAAACTTTGTATGCATTAAAGATCTTTGTGAATACAACCATTGAATAATGCCCATTGAAGATAAATATATTTTTAAAACTGACTTAGAAATATTTTGGAGCCAGCTATGAATGAATTGCATTGTACATGTGTGTTTTTTAATGGATTAAAGTGCTCATGTAACCATTTTCCAATGAAATATGAAAGAGTGTAAAAAGCACAACAATAACACTGCGCACAACATCAATAAAGAATAAGTAAAAAAAAACCACTACAATAAAAAATTGATGCGATAGGCTTCTAAGAACGTCCTGTAGGGAGGCAGCCAAATGAATGATTTTCCATGATGGGAACATCTCTCCCAGAGGCATTGGCAGTGAATTACATTGGCTGTTCAGAAGCAGGGGTTTATCAGAAGAGTTAATTACAGAACACAGAGGACATGACTTGTAGTAACATAGTCATGAAGGTCATTTACTAACCCCAAAATGTACACAGTGCAGCAATCACACATACTTTTATAGGTTGGTGCACTTGTATGTGTACACTCCTTTCTATATTTATCTATCACAGGGAATAGGGAGTGCACATTTATGTGGGCATAATATGGAATAGTAAAAACATCATCACACAATACTGCCTAATATCACATGTACTTCTTATTTACTGGGACGACGAGCCCTTATGCACAAAATGGCACACTAAATACATTTGTATGTTGAAAACTACTAGATCTCACCAGAAATAAACTTCTCACATTCAAAAAGGCCAAACAATTATACACATTCTTAGCCAACAACTTGCTCTATTTTCTACTGGTGCAGTCTTGTATAAAAAATGGTGAGCTTTTTTTTCAGAAATCCCCAAAAAGCTATCCTGTCATATTATAACTCTTTATGAAAGCAAATATCATTTATGAGGCACCAAATATTGAACCAAAATAGTCATCCGCATTCTCCAGAAACTTTTCCACAGAGTGTATATCCCCACATTTCATTCACAATGGCATTTTTCAATTTTGATCATTGACAGTTTCCCGGAAGCAGACCTATATTACTGCCTGTTGACTTGTCCATCCATTAAAATATTTTGGAATGGATGCTACTGAATATGCCTTAATGATGTTCCCTAAGATCCAAAATGAGCAATTATGGGTTCATATTCTGAGTTAATCTCAAGAACAACAGAAAGTAGTAAATCACTCCTTCTGATATTCTCTGTTGAAGCAAAGAAAACAATATTGCCATTTGGATACTACCCTTATATCCCAGCCTGAAACTTTTTATGAGAAGCTAATAACATGTTTCTCCCTGAGCACCAGACCCAGGATTTTAGTTCTTAAACCATTCTAAATCTTTGATGAAAATTGTAAAAACTTGTTATGTCATTTTGAGCTCTGTTTTTGTTCCTACAATAGTAAATAATATTTATATTTATTTACATTCTTTAACAGTATATAATAATCTTCCAATTAGCTACATTGTTAGCAACATTGGCCAAATGTTACAGTAAGTTGGCTGGGTGAAAAAGTTACCTTCACCCAATATTCAATTTGTGGACAATGGTAAACATTAAACAGTATATTTTCTCTGTCCATTGCTGTCATTGACCCGGTGTGTTTTTTTGCCTATTTAATGTACTGAAGGTGGTGTTTTGTCTTTCTACTACTAGGAGATGGAGTCTTGTTCAGTAGACTATTCCATGACAATAGCAGTATAGTCGTACAGTGCATTGCCACTTGCTTCACATGTAAAATAATTGTCCACTCCCTAATGATATGATTACTTTTTGCAGACAATTGTGTGAGGATGCAGGTGGTTTCTGATAGTAAGTACTGCTAAATCTCAACTACTGACCGATGACATTGTTGAATCTCAATCTGTGCCTCTATTACAGGCTTCAGGTATTTGGTAAACTCGTAGTATTGCTCAATGCATTGCTTGTTGTTGCTTTCTCAAATTTGCATGTAGTTTAGTATATACTTGTTGTTTGTCCATTTCCTGAATGATACTTTGTATATGCAAAAAATAAATTGACATGAGGAAGAATATTTTCCCATAGTATATTAGATGGATTTTAGTTTGCATTTCCTCTCTTGCTCTGCCTCTGACACACACTGTTGGTTTGATAAGGTTTTATTACCATAATTTGCTGCATTTTCATTGCCGGTTTTTCTTCTATGCTCACATTTATTACTAAGTACTAGTCTATAATCAATGTCGTCAATCATTGGTTCACATGAACTGACCAATTTCCTCTGATGATAAGCACATCACTTGTCCAATAACATATTTTTGATCCAAGTTAAGTAATATTATATATTATTGCTGCATTTGGTTTTCCTTTGGACAAAATGACAGTCATCATGAGGGAGTGATATATATGAACAGGTCAGCGAGATTGTGACATCACATGAAGCTATCTTGCTCTGCTTTTAGGTTCCAAAGAGCACGGGCAATTTCAAGTCTCATGCTCGACTCAGATATGTAAAACTTATATGTGTCAAATTACCCTGAATCTGAACTGCTTATCTATAATAAATAATGACCCACCAATTGACCCAGTATAACAGAATCCCTTATGTCAGAATTTTTGTATGTTGATTTTTCTTGACATTTATTTCTGCTTTTTTCGTAATTGATGTCAAATAGTGTCATGGAGAGTGGGGCCTTCTTTATTTTTTCCCCTATGCTTTCATTTAGCATAGTCTTTTACTTTGAATATGTAAAAAATGGTTTCCTAATGTGTATCCCATTATCTGTACTTTTTTGCTTTGTCTGTCCATCATGTGACCATCTAAGCAATGTTGTGTATAATCTTTATTATGCCATTGTTCTTACTAAACTATATAGGATGCTTGCCATTAATTGCAAGGCAGTGGTCGAAGTGGATATTTAGATGTGACGGTATGAAAAATGTAATTGGAATGTAACTTAATGGAATTTGATAGTTTTACAATGAAGGCAGTAGGGGAAGTAATGTGAATGTTTTCTGTAATTTTTTTTTTTTAAAAAAAATGTGCTAGTAATGCATAATTAGTTATTTTTTAGATTTTT
Organism: Mixophyes fleayi; assembly: GCF_038048845.1. Classification (NCBI taxonomy): domain Eukaryota; kingdom Metazoa; phylum Chordata; class Amphibia; order Anura; family Limnodynastidae; genus Mixophyes; species Mixophyes fleayi. The sequence continues at coordinate 130,206,645 of NC_134405.1, forward strand.
TTTGTGCTAGTCCATTCAAACCTTTGATGTCAGCAGAAAATTACATACACCTAGCAGCTCCCTCTCCCTCGCCGAAGGTCAAGACTCTGACCACTATGGTAACCATTAGCTCCACACTACTAGAGAGTGTTTTTAACCGAACAATTAGATGTAGTGTAGGGTTTATTTTGCACATTTAACCCCTGAAAGCAAAGTCCACAAAGGTAGAATTAATCTTTTATGTACTGGACAAATACAGTTCTCACTATTTGTACAGCCTTGGCTTACTTCTTCGTTACTGTAGTTAACAAAAATGACACTTAACCCCTTTTGATGCTGGTAACATAACATAACAATTGTATTATATACCCTTAGAGACACGTTAGCTTTTATTGCTTGCCATGCCAGCTAGACGGAGTGCTGGAGAGCATGAGATCATTCAGTTTTGAAGTTACTACACTAAGATCAAGAGAGCTTTCAGGGATAAACTACAAATTGCTATACTGGTTCAGAAACTGTATGGTCCTGAATGCTTATAGGAAGTGCTCTATTAGGGCAGACTAAGGATGATAATCATTATCAGTCTCTCCTCAAGCCTTCATATCTTTAACACTCTGAACTAAATCATACCCTTCTCCCACCTATACTACCCACCCTGTACACCCCCGTTACTGTCCAAATCTTCACTTTCAGTCACACTCATTCTTCTTGTTTCTGCTCTGCCCTTATTACCACTTGACTATAAGCTCTATCACGAGCATGCTCTGTATTCCCACTGTCCGGCGCTGCAGAGCACTGTGGTGCCTTACAAATTAACAACAATAATACTAACATACGATGATATAAGTTTCCAGTTTCTCATAAGTGCCTTCCGTTAAACCTGTTAGGCCATCATACATATTTGGCACTACAGCATGGTACCTCTGAGCTTTGCTAGAGAGCATATATCACTGTCTTGCACCCTGTGGAACAATCCTCTTTAGTTGGTTTGCTCTCTGTATAACAGACATACTGCAGCCTTAGGCATGTCAACCAGGCCACAGGCAGCTTGGTAATGCAGTATGTCAGATGAGGGAGTTTCGGATATGGCCTGTAATAAATGACAGATAGCGCTAATTGATGACAGAGCACTGCACATGAATTGCACAGGGGTCATGTAAAATGTGTTTTGCCAATTTATGTGATCTTTGCAAACAAAAGGAACATTCTTAATGTTCAAAACCTACTGTGGAATTTGGTAATTTTTTATTGATTTCTTTCTTTATCCATCACAAAACATGTTTTATGTTATTAAATGATATGTACTGTCTCCATGATTAGGAGGGAAGACATTTTCTTGTGTATTGTACTTCCTGACTACATATCAGGAGAAATTCTCAGTGTACTCCACACCAGAAGCAATATTATCCTATACTGTATACTAGTAGCGGTGCCTACATAGCTGAGCAGTGGTGCCCACGTAGACTAAATATGCTGCAAGTAATGCAGAACCCCCCACACCCCTTCTTGGCATGTCTCTTGCAGTCATTAAGTACAACACTGCCGTGTTTGTGACTTTAGCCTGACTGCAACTTCATATGAACGATCTTCCAATCTTTACTAACAATTACCAGCTACTACTGCAGATGTAGCCTGTGGTAATGTTATAATGTGCCCAAGAGTATATATTCAGATAGCCATCAGGCCCTAGGAGATGGTCTCATTGGCCTAGCCTGTACTCCGGCACTGAATGTGACACATATAAAAGATAATATCCTGAGCTGGGAATGTCAGATAAGGTACTTTCAAATGGACATGCAGTGAACAGCTGACTTGGGCAACAGAGTTGGAAATCATTTTTATAAAATGTACACTTTCTTGACAGTATATTTGTTTAAGTGAACACAAGTATCCAAGTACTCTTTTAGGTTGTGCAACTTCAGTTGATGGTCCAGGCAGCACAATAGCCAAGTCCATCTTTGACTACCTTTATATTTTGCTGTCTAATAGCACAGCCTTAAGAACTGCTTCATTATACTATTAATTTTCCTTTCAGTAACATTCAGAGTTGTGTCTTATTAAAATTATCAAAGCCATAATTGCTGTCACGTGGCTATACATTACATGCAATTTTACATACAATAAATCGCTAGCATGTTCCTTAGTAAGAGGTTCATTCAGTCGTAATATCTAATGTGATAAGTACAAGTCGTGCATTGGTTTCTGGGAAAAGAAGCAATGTTAGAGATATAAGTCATGTATTAAAATGAGTGCTCCCCCCCCCCCCCCTCCCTCCTCTGTAAGATCAGACCATCTTCTCCCCTACTGGCAGAAATAGACGGCAAACTCAGGTCTTTGAAGTATTCTCCAGCAAAAGCATCACTCCAGGGATCACAATATTCTTCCACACCGTCTGTGAGAACCTTTGAGTGAAAGGTTAATATGTCTCGTTTCAAACTCTTCCATGTAAAGCCTCAATCTAAATACAAGAGAAGTGGGCGGCCATTAAACAAGTCCCCGAGTTTATGTTGTAGATTTGGTATGAAAGGAATTGTTCTTTGCCAGATATGTCTGAGCAGCATTACACTTAGAGTCTGTCGCCTTGGGTGCAAATCTTATGAATGACACTAAATATATAAGGTGACAGCGTAGAACTTCTACTTGGACCTATAAAGCTGTCATTTTCATCGCCTCTATAATATCAATTGGAGGGGGAGAGCCACTTATAAAGCAACATATGAGAGTGGAGCAGCACATTTGTTTATGTGGAACAGCCCATACTTTTACACTGCTTATATAGGTTTACAAGCCCAAAAAGCAATTCAATGGTTTATCTGCTCAGTAGCTTTGCTAAGTTAATGCATGGATTGTAAAAGGAAAATAATACTGCCTAATATCACCGTTTCACCTCTCCCTCCTTTTTTTTTTCTCTTTTTATCGCAATAAACTATGTAATTGACACTTATTTACCTATAAAGGGGATATTTAGGGCTGTCTTGATTATATATGTGTTTAACTGTTTTTAGTTTTAGATTTTAAATTTAATGCTTTATGTGCACTTATTTACTGTTGCTAATGTGCTAAATTATGTGCTTAGACTATGCAACCAGCATCCTACTGAGAGTAGTGGATAATTAAAGAACAACGTCACCTCCAAACTGGTGTTAAAATGTGGTCCTTTGGCTCAGTTAAACAGCTTTGCACTGTACTTCTAAGAGTACCTTCAAATCTGTGCTCTCTCCACTGCTCGTATCTTATTTTAATATCTTGTACACGAAAACATATGTCAGTTTAGCTGTCTGGCTGCTTAGTCTTGTAAATAATTATATATATATATTGCTATCATATAGGACATAACATGCCCAGATCATTTTATGATCCTGGACAAAAATGATCTATTTAAAAAAACGACATCCTGCCATGAGAATTGGTTTGCGGCTCTGTAAAATCAGAGGCAGTGCGCTTAAAAGCAGTTGTGTGACATCACAATGGCATTTGCAGGCATTTTGTAATGCATCTTTCAATTGTAAATGACCCTCCAATATCACACTGACAACGTAACTATTAATCATCATCATCATCATATATTTATATAGCGCCAGCAAATTATGTAGCGCTTTACAATTGGGAAAAAACATGAACAAACATTAATAAAACAATACTGGGTAATACATACAGACAGAGAGGTAAGAGAACCCTGCTCACAAGCTTACAATCTATGGGATGTCCATAATGCTCCATTATGTGTGCAGCAGTGTACACAGCACTTTACTAGAAGACATAAATAATGAATAAAAATCATACAGCACATGCAGTGTGGGCTGCCTGAACATTTCATGCTGTTGCTTTCATTTAATAACGTAATGTGAATCTTCTTCAGAAATGTTGTGTGTGGCCCCTGGAGAGACAAAGACACTATAAGAAATACCTTAGAATATGTACCACTTGGGATAGTACACAAGATGTGCACATTTACGTAAGACACGCTGAAAGAGTATCCTACTTGAAAAATGTGTGATACACGTTAAGTGTATCAAATGCAACAGCCATGAAAATAAATTATTTTTTTAACCCGAAAAAAAGTATAACCAGCCCTAGTGCTGCCATCCTAGTCTGGTACTAGCATGCTGGCACTTGGTGAACCACAAGCACCCAGGGCCCACTGATACCTGTAGTGCGCCAGGGGAAAATGTAAATAATGCAAACACTAGTTTAAAAAAACTATTTGAAATAAAAGCACCCCTACAATGCCCTCTTTTATCCTGTTTAGTGCTCCCCTTGATCCATGCTGGCACCGCTTCTTGCTGAAGTACACATCCATGTCAAAATAACAAACCATAAGAAACTGCGGTAGACTAGCTCTCGTACAGATGAGCTCTTAGTGGTTATGCAGACATATTTGAAACCGGGGGATTTACCATGCACTGAGATCAGATAATGGCAATTTCAGGGGACCCCACACTTTTTTGTTCGACCAGATTCTGCCATTATCAGCCTAGACTGGCAGCACTAGGGTTTTTATGCATTTGGGGCGTGGGGTCCTGTTCAGTTTTTACATACAGCAAGTTCCATGTTGATTATCATAAACATCAGCACGTATCTTACGCCATGGGAAGGCAACCGCTACAGACACGCCTCCCGCTCAGTAGAGTATGTCAGGAGCATAAACTCTCCCCTGCTGTATGATGCCACGCCTGCCCACCCCTCCCGTCCCCTGTTCTGCGTACAGTGACCCAAGAGAGATATATTTGTCTCTGAGTGCTCTCAGACTGAAACTTAAATCATTCTACTGCGCGTGCTCAGTAAGCAAAACTGCTTTTTATGTGTGACTCTACATGACCCTCTAGATGTACAAACCTTGAAAACAAACGTGGTTTGTAAAGTGCAAACTCCCCTTGTTATATGCCTCCATCCACCAGCAGTTCATCTCATTCATGGGATGTATCAGTAGAGATTGACTTCATTTATATACTCAGATTTTGCTGTATTATGTACATGTAGATTGACAGATGGAATTGGGAAGCATAGATGTGTATTTCCCAAGTCATGCATAAAATATATTAAAAGTAGTATGCTGAAAGTTCTTCACTGAAATAGTTATAGGTTGATGGATTCATCCACAGGCAGAAGTCATACTGACTGGAATAGTGTCTTCCTGTGACAGAACGCAGGGTGCTGCCGCATTCTGTGCTCCTATGACACATCAAATCAAGTGTGTCTGATGGATCTCCTGCCACCATTAATGTACATTAGCTAAATTGAAAACTGCTACTATATTAACTGCTTTATTAACTTCATGATATTTAATTAACCTGCTACAGCTGATTTTGTAGTAAGCACTTTTTAGATGCATCACAACCTACAGTTGAATTAGGGCTTATCTGTATCCTGTGAGTCTTCAAATACTTTGTAATCGTTATTATGACTCATTTCTTATTCATAACCAGCAGTTCTGTGTTGTTGAGAAGGGAAGATGTATAAAGATACATATATATAATAAGTCCTCTGCTAAACAGGTCAGCACAGAGCAGCCCAAATGACGCCTCATGTCAAACGCGATTGTGTTAGACATACGGTGCTATCCAGCTCTAGTAGTTGGGGAGTGGGTGACTAATGAAGCACACTCCATTGGCCCCAATGTGGTTACTTTCAGGAAATTCAAGTAAACTGAGCAGGCAGCACCGAAACAAGTGGGTATTGGGTCATTGGAACTAATTTGTTCAATTTCTCTTAGGAACTCCCAAGCCAGTACAGTGAAACTTGGGGACTACTCTGAAGGCCCGGTGTTCGCTGGAGCCCCTAGTGGTGGGGACAGACTGGGCTGCGGGCCGACCGAGGGTCGAGTAACGTATACTGGCTTAAAGGAGTACCCAGGAGTGGAGTGATTGGCGGGCTGTAGTTAAGAAGAATCCTAGGTCAAAGGGTCACAAGCACAGATGCAAAATCCAGAGACAAGCGAAGGGCCAGACACACAGGCAGAGAAGCAAAATCCGAAATCCAGGCAAAAGGTTGAGGTCAGAAGAGAAGGGTCACAGGTCCAAGAACAAGCAGGGGTCAAAACACGGGTAGTCAAATTCAAGGTAGCAAGAACCAAACGGATAGCACAAGCAGGCAGCAGGACTGAGGACAGAACGCTATAACCGGCAGTGAGGCTGCAGACCTCACTGCTTTAAATACCAGTAGTGGCCAATCAGAGCCTAGCTCTGAAATCACATGGGCAGGCTCAATCATGCCACATTAATCAGCCCACAGGCTTGTGGGCGCTTCTGCGCATGCGCCCAGCTGTTCCCAGCTGCCAGGACGCAACGCCCCTGTAGTTAGCGTCCGACCGTTGCCCTGGCAGTGGTCGGGTAAAGGCAGGAAGTGACTTCCCGGTTGCCATAGTGACGACCGGGACGCCTACAGGAACCAGCTGAGAGTCGCGGCGGTGCCCACGGCCGCCGCGACTGCTAACAATTTCAATACCGATTTACGTGCTTTCACTAGCATTGAAAACAACAGTAAATTCAGGATTTGTGACGCCAGTGGGTAAGAGGCATGAGGAATGAGTGTACACTTTAAGTGCAACATATGTCCAGTCGATAATTTAAGTAGGAAAACTACTAACCTAAGTCTATTAACTGATTTTATTTCTCAGCTCTGTGAGTGTGAACCTAGATATTTGGGCTACTGAGTATAGTGTACTTACAGTTGCTAATGCAAAATGTGCTTTGTGCCATTAATGTGCACTTATTAAGTTTAAATCTGCAAGTAGTATATGAACTGCTTATTAACATTATTTATTCACATTATTTATGATAACATTATTATTTAAGCTACTGAAAGTAAATATGTCTTGTCTTCTGCAAACACAAAAACTTCTCCTTGTTTTATCCCCTTTTACTGGGTCTTGGCAGTTGTATGTCCCCACATTAGCCTTGATATCTGTGAAGATACCAGGTTTTCTGGCCCAATTCTACCCAATTCATGCTGGCTGGTCACCCAAGGTTGCCTTACTATGCCAGTATCCTGTATCTTGTAGGATTCGTATAGTCACTCAGGCAAATGCAGTTAGAAAGCACAACAGTACATTTATTGTAATAAAAACAATCACTAGACTATTATATGCACACAGTAAATAAATGCTAGGCAGGTTCACCACATTATTTGTCCCTTATACCACTAGCTTAAGGAGTTACAGTCACCTGGCTGTCCTGAATTGCAAAATCTAAAGCCCATGGATCTCTCTTCACTGCATATGTAGTCGCTGATAGAGAAATGCAACTCAACACCAGACTTTGCATTTTCCAGGAATCAAATCACCGAATGAACACCACCTCTCCACACTGGAGTAGCTCCTTATATCTAGGGTCAAATTTCCATAGTGTTTTCTCCTCCCTGGGCAAACCCCTGGGTTTCTCCTTGTTAAACATTGGTGAGTGCGGGACTAGGGGGTTGGAGGGGGGAGTGGAGATGAGCTATTATTCCACAGAAGCTCTCCTGCAGTTTCGCAGACAGAATGTCTCAGGAAGTGCTTTGGAGGACTATGGGTCCTAATTGGCCTTCCCCACCTCCAAATATCAGATAACAGTAAACCTCTCCTCAAATTAACCCCTTACATTACTATGTGATGTCACAGGGTCCCCAATTGATCCTGCTTCCTGTAGAGAAAGGAGGGGGGAGAATGAATGCAGCTTCAGCCCCCTCACCTGTATCCTGAACACCACCTGATCCTTACCCATAACTCTCCTGGTTTCACTTTAAGGACAATGAATAACAGCTTCACTGCAATATCAACAATATACAATAAACAATATACATATTTGCAATGAGCTACAATGTCCCCATATCCACATGTAATTAGACACTGCAGTTGTAGTCTGTTGAGCTGGGGAACAAAAGAAAGGGCTATAAAAAGTACATGCTATAATCTACATTTTGTGAGAAACGAGGGACAGGCTGGTTAAGGTGTTATCAAACTCGGTTCGTCTCAATATCATTGAACAGAAATGTTTTCTAAATTGTGGAACACGCACAACCCTGACAGTAAATATCTTGATAATTAGCTTTAGTTAATTACACAAGGATTAGGCTTGATAAGCTATTGCATTTGGTGGCATCAAAGTTATTCAGAGTAGACACAAATTTGACAAGACCAACTTTTCATATCTATCACCATTGTCAGTTATCAACCTTGAAGACATTCTCTTTCAGCTGATTGCGTTGCTCCATCATTAAACCACTCTGTCCAAGAAGTGGCATGAATCCACATTATGTGATGCTTTCTCTGCATTTCTCATTTAATACTATGATTCACACAGATTCCATTTGAGTGCCATAAAGAAGCCATCATTTGTTTTTCTAACTCTTAATAAATTATACAAAACAAGAAGAAAATGTAAAAAAAACACCAAGCCAATTACAATTGCCAAGGAAAAGGGATGACCCAATACATTGCAGGCTTAGAATTGCAGTGGGAGAGAACGTGGCTACAAGCAGTATTACATTGCATACTGTTGTCATATTTTATGATGAAATGTGCTCAGATATTCATGGGATGAGTAACAGCATGGTGTCCGTAGCTGAATGATGCATTTCTATTCTGTATATACACGCTTATGAAGTTCATCCCCAGTGCCTTCTGGATCACACAGCACAGTTTAGAGATTGTGATCATTCATGGTCCTCCAATAACAGTTGACTTTAGGGAGGGACAAAGAAAAAGAAGAGAAGAAAATGGCATAAAAAGAGAAAAATAAGGTGTGTGGACTCAATATGTTCAAGTATCATGACATGGCATCACTAATTTGATTTTCTAAGCAGTGCGTCCTTGTGCAGAGGCTCATTCAACCTCCAGAAGGCCTCTGGAACACAAGTATAAGGCACATTTGGTTATTACTCACCTGATGTAGGAATTTAAGTGAGAGGCAAATAAGGAAAATATAATCCATCCTGGAATATGAGTTTTGGGAGATGGAGAAAAATGCTCCAAGATGTTGAATTTAAAATGTTCTATGTTTCTATTAATTGAAACAACAGCGTCAAGGCCATGTTAAAGCCACATCCAGAACCTGTGACCTTCCATAAATACACAAAGTATCACCAGCATTGTTGCATGGAAAGATGGTTGGCTTATGTATCTGCCTCCACTGGGTTGTATGAAGGAGTAAAAGGCTATAGGAAGTCTACCAAGAGAAACATTAGACAACAGAAACTATATATAAAATTGAAGGCCCAACAATGGGAAAAATCCTTAGCAAGCCCTTTATGGGGACATCATTCGCCACCTAGAGAAAATGGTGTCAAACTTGCCTCCTGCAGCTGAGAAACCAAGAAAGGAATCAACATGGGAGAGAACAAGGAGAACACAAATGTCAGGTATTTAAATAAATAAATATAGCATTTTTGTTTTTCGTTTAACCATCCTGATATGGTGATAGCAGCAGAAGGATTGCCCAATCCTTTTTAAATAGACTTCTCCATGCTTTACATGGGGACAATTCTAACAGAGAAAACCCATTTTCACTGGAGATAGAATATAATCTTAGAATGCCATGAAATGTCCTCACCTGAGGTCAAGGATGGAGACGCCTCTTCCCCTCCTGATGAGCATGTGCTGAGCCTATGACAGGCCCACGGCTCAGTGTAAGTGAGTTGGACAGTTGTTGGGAGCAGTAATAAGATGTGCTTTCTCTTGCTGCTTCATTGTTTTGCCTATTTCAGCGGCTTAGAGTCAACTAGTAGAAAATAAAAGCAGGGTCCCAAAAAGGCACAGCTGCCAGGCCACATAAGGCCACGCCCTTTAAAGAGGCAATATTTTGTTTTATTAGGCTCCAGTTGTTATCTACATGAATGACATTATACACCATTATTTGTACTCCCAGCAATTTGTTTATGCATATCCTTGCACATAAACCTATACTTAATCCCACACATACAGGACTAGGTTTGCTCTATTACTTGCTTGGCCAAGTTTGAGAAATACATAAGTATATTATTTTAGATTAAAATTAGGTTAACTTGCATACAATTGTTTACAAACACGACAGGACTGGATTAACTAGGCAGCTGATGGAGCCGCAGTCCCATGCTTACCTCAGAAAGTAGTTCCAACCGGTCTTAGTCTAGAAATAAAGGAAAGGAATCCAATAAGAGACAAAGAATAAAAGACCTGTTCCTACAGTGCTGGTGTAATTGATTTATTAGATGGAATTGGTTTATGTTAGAGGTTCGGAGAAGAGTCTGGATTTGTATCTATTAGTAAGTATTTTTTTCTGTTGTTGTTCTGCCAAACACACTGTGTTATAGCAGCTGATTATGGTGACATATATGGCCTGCAAATGACCCTGATGCATGATTAACATCCAATCAAAGTTGATAGCGGTATTAATGGACATGTTTATAAATGTGGCGGAAAGATCCTTTGGTTCATTGACCTCAAACTTGGCTAAGAACATGCGTCGCCAAATTGGACTTTAATCCTGTCACCTAACGCACACACCAAGTGGCAGAATCAGCCCTTGTGTAGCCAGCATTAGTGACACGTGATGAATTTAGAAGTAGCCCACTGATTAGTCAACAGGATATGTATTTCATGATATTCATGTCAAGGCCAATTTTTACAAGGCTAAAAAAAGCACAGATCAGATATGAAAAGGGAAGTTTGTAAAGGCTCATATAGAATGTTATTTATGAAGTGCAAAGTGGCCAAGGCCATTATTCAAAGCACCTTGATTTGTTTGTAGGGATTACTTGCATTGTGGAGCTGCAAAATCACTTGAAATTTGCTGGATGGTGAAGATCGAGTCTTATCCTATACATTTAATAAGAGTGCAACCGTTGAGTTGCACTTTGGCGTAGAAACGCATTTCTAGTGGCACTTTGCCCAGTACAAGAAATACAAAACTTGAAACATCCACATGTAATGAAGGCAGCCCTGATGCCCTCTCACTCATGATTCATTTCATCTATAAATGTGGCTAAACCGACTAGTATTTTAGAACGTTTTTTAATGAAAGGGTGATTCTAATGATGCAACATTTACACTTTTACACGGGGTGCTTCTTCAGATTTTTGCAACCTTGCTGCAAACCTTGGCACACATCTAGATTGCAGAGAGCGGAGATTAAGTGTGCTGGACTGACCATCTTAGTGCAGCGGTGCACAAAGTTATTTGTGCTGCGCATCCAGTTTGATTAGTAAATGAGGTCCTGTGCCTGCAATAAACATGAGAACATTGTTGCACGTTGTGCTTTGTTTATAATATCAATAAATATAAAAACACAACAGTTCAGTTTTGAGAAATTCTAACAAGATAGAGAAGGAAAGTAGGGAAGTAGGAGTACTTTAAATAATGAGAATGGGCAAATGTCTAAACACAAGGCTATGAGGAAAGAAAATGTCTGGGGATATAACATAGTTGACATCAGTCCCAGGTTTTAAGGAGTTTTTACTGGAAATATCCCTATTTTTCCGTACTAACCAACTGCAAAATACAAATACAAAATAAAATTCCTATTTTTGTGCATGGGAGGTGCACTACTTCATACCATCTTGTCATCCTAAGTTATTTTTTTATTGAGGAGGGGCATTTAAAATGTAAAAGAATATGTTATAATGATATTCAGTAAACATGACATGATAATGCTCCAAGATCCGCCAAGACAACATTGCATGTTACCTTAGTGCAGTGGTCAGGGAACAGGGGTAAATTACCCCAAATGGGGTAAAAATGAAATTCCTGGGGGTAACGCTGCCGATTCACATGCTGTCAGTTGGATTGTAGACCCCTTTAAATGTGAAATTGCTGTTGTACCAGAAGAGCCTCAAGGGTTGGCAGAGGCACTTCTTGAGCTTCGATGCAATAATGAAGCATGTATTACATTTGAAAACAAAGCAGATCTGTCATATTTTTGGATGTCAACAACAGCTGCAAAGGCATCAAAATTGCACATGAGGAGGCAGTCAAAGAGTTGCTGCCTTTTGCAACAACCTACCTCTGCTATTAAGGATTTTCTACTCCAACGAACATAAAAACAAAGCAGAGAAATCGATTGGACGCTGAAGACTGTATCCAAATTGCTCTGACATCAAAATGCCCCAATATTGATGCTCTCGTATCAAAAATGAAGCAACATCATTTCTCCAAAACCTGAAGTTAAAGCTTTCAAAGAAATTTTGAATAGATTCAATAAAATTTTGAATTCCAATAATTAATAATATATGATTTCCTTCCTTTCAAATCAAGGGGGTAACGTCGGTGTATCTAAATATATTTGGGGGGTAAAAGGTAAAAAAGTTCCCTGACCCCTGCCTTAGTGGATGTACCAGCCCAGCAGCAAGAGTCCCTGAATAATATGTTCAAACCTTAGCAAATACGGAGATATACAGTAAATGTGGATCCTTAGGGAATCACAAGCAATTTAGATTTATATAAGTGAGGTTATAGAAGCATAGTCACCAGAGAGGAGGAAAATTATCTTATCTTTTCCCTTACCTAAGTATATGTTTTGTACCTACTGCTGGAGAGTGCATGTGACCCAGCTGCCATGTTGTCTCCACAAGGCAGGGAAATGTTCTGTGTGGGTAAAGACAGACCTCACAAGACAAAAAGGTAGCCACAAGATAAGGACATTTTAGCTGAAGTATTTCAATCTCCTTAAACCCCCAAATATATTTAAAAGTGGTCTCAGTTTCATAGTGAATCCTGCTGTGATCTGAAACTTTCACATCCCCAACCTCCTCTGTAAAGTAGCTCCATTGTCCAAATAGATGTCAGTGAAAATCTAAGAGCCAAGAACAACACTTAATAAATAGAAAGCAGATGTTCCCCTGTACACAGAAAGATCTGGGGACACAGTCATGTGACACTAGACTGAGGTTGTTTGTGTCACACAGAGTTTACTAGCACAATGTCAGCATCTCCAAAGCAACATGTATAAATTGTCTGAACATGTAAGATGCATTTTAGAAAAAAAATAGTAAAAGTAATTATTTGTTCTCCAATTATATATGTCACATTTCCCAAGCAGAGTTTTTGTTATCTTTTCTATACCTACTGCAACTGCTGGCAGCAGTGCTGAAGTTACATCTTTGAAGTCTTTGGGCACACTACCTTTGTCACTCTAAGACTCACTGCATCACAAGAATATTGTGTAATGGGATGGTCCTGTTACAGAACACCATATAGTGGCATTATCCTGCACAATGTATTCCCTCTTCAGATTAGCAATGTTTCTGATTCTTTGTAGATAAAAAAAATTGATATACATGGTGTACGTGGAAAATGCTGCTGCTCTACCTGAGTACTGTAGGCATAAGACTACTGTGTTTAATGCTGAATCCAGTCTTAGTCTGTAAGCCAGCCATTACTATTCCTAGCACACACTACTATCTTCTAAATGGAGCAGTATTTCTACTAAAATATATTACTTGGCTTACCATATTTAGAGCCAAAACATAAAATAAATAAAACATAACAAAGTACCCCCTGTTTGCTTGTGGAGTGGTGCAGTGGCATACACATGAGCACTTACCTTTGGAACTTTCCACCTGAATAGGCATCCCTGCTCATACAGGTTTAACAAAGATATAACATATACTATGTGCAGATACAGGTATTGTAGCGCAGTACAATGTCCTGATGACAAATGAAAGGACTAAAGGCCATATCTGTCTGATCTAATAACAATCACATTTATTGCATCTTTACTCTCCAGTACAGTTCTTTTTTGCATTAATACATTTGAGGTAAAAATGAGTCCTGAGAGCTGATGCTCTCATTGATTAGGACTGCTACTTCACCTCGCACAGGTCAGCCTCTGCACTTCCAGGGTAATTTCTCCTACCCTGCTCTAACTCCTGCCCAACGTATCTCACAATGTTCCCTGGAGGGCATACCTAAGCATCCTCTGCTTCTTATCTTAGCAGCACTAGGGAAGGAAGGTGTTTCCTGATCCTCTGCTCCTGGCAGATTGGACTGTGACATCATAGCCCAGCGCCACACTCCCAGCCCATCACTGACAGTGAGGTAGTTTCAGAGCTACAAAGCTGCCGACTGCTGTCTCCCAGTGAAGTCTGCGGCCGGTGCTTAGTGGACGCTACCTGCACACAACTTGCATTTAAAAAACGAGCACGGATCTTGATCATAATTCCAACCATATTCAAATGCAAGCAGATCTCAATGTACGTTTCCATTTGAATCTGGGTGTAAGTATGCTATGTTTTAACGTTACTTGCCGTATGTAGAGAGACAGAACAGAGTGCAGGATATGCACATGCATATGTTCAATATAAAGTCCCATCAGAACATATACAAAAATAAATAATTTTTTAAGGTAAATTAACAAGTCTTAATACTGTAATCATAAATAAAAATATACAGTAAATACATAAATCAGGATGCTCTTAATGAGTACTGTACATATTAGGCTTTTTTATAGTCTATCTTACTTGCATTTTTTCTGTGCTAGCTAGTGGCAGGCATATGTCTAGTTTTTAATAGAAAGACTATGCCGTGACAGTCATCACTATCAGTAGACACTTACTAGAGATGCTCAGGCTCGGTTTTCTGAAAACTGAGCCCACCCGAACTTAGGGGATCCGAGTAGGCTTGTGAGCCAGCTTGGTATCTCCGCGCGTCCTCTGATCTGGGTCGAGGCAAAACATCATCGTTGTGTTGTCGGATCTCGCGGGTTTTGGATTCCATAAGTACCTCCCTCCCCAGGAGATCCAGCGCCATTGCTCACACAGAAACAGGGATAGCAATGTTCTCGTCACTCTCCAGTGCCATTGCTCACACAGAAAGAGGGGTAGCAATGTTCTCGTCACTCTCCAATCTCCAGTGCCATTGCTCACACAGAAAGAGGGGTAGCAAAGTTCTCGTCACTCTCCAGTGCCATTGCTCACACAGAAACAGGAGGGATAGCAATGTTCTCGTCACTCTCCAGTCTCCAGTGCCATTGCTCACACAGAAACAGGAGGGGTAGCAGTGTTCTTGTCACTTGACTAAATTTACTGGAAATGATTGGAAATTAATGTTATTGAGGTTAATAATAACGTAGGGATAAAAAAAGAGCCAAAATATGTGATTTAAGCGGGGGGGAAAATCGGGATTTTAGAAAAAAAAACGGGATCCAAAACCAAAACACGCAAGGCCAGTTTTGCTAAAACCAAAACACGAAGTTAATCCAAATCCAGAACCGAAGCACGGGGGTCAGTGAACATCTCTAACACTTACACATGCCCTGTAGCTAGTGCAAATGATATGGCTGAAATTCACGTACTTAAGAGAAACCCAGAACTTGAATCGTCCGCAGATGCGCGCCCTTATTGTACATTCATAAAGACAATAGGGTAGGGCTGGTGCTTCCACTACACAGATAAATCAATTAAAATATACAATATTAATACTAAGTTCTGTAACTGTTCCAACACTTCTCCCTTTATTCTGTTCTTGTACTTACAAGAGGCAGGTAGGTAATCTAAAGTTATCCACTCAAATCAGTATGTTTCTCCTGCTGTAATCTTCTTCCAAAAAAGATTCAACTTTCTTCTATAGCTTTCAATGGAGATGGACGTTTATTTCTCCATTGTCTGCACATAGATTTAATAAAATTAAAAGCAGATCTAGCGCAACAACGTTTTATTAAGCAAACAAATCATATATAAATGCACCTACACTGAAATGCATGAATAAAAATGTCAAGCTATAAAACACTGTGATGTTTCTGTACAAATGAAGCTCATTCCAGATGTAAGAGGTTAAGACGCCGATAATAAACGGGGAGCGATATCCGGGATACGCTCTCCACTCAAGGCTCAGAGATTCACAGAACAGTCACACAGTGAAGAACAGCTCCCCTGCTATCCACCAACGTGTTTCAACTTCCAAAACTCCCTCGCAAGGTGATCTTATAGTACATCACCTATGTTCATCCGCCCCTTCCCTCTCCCATTCTGACCTTCAGGTCACAGGCAGTCATAAGTGCCATTAGTGTTCAGACATGAATTGTATGCATTCATTGGCATAATGTCTGTTTCTGAGCATGGGTAGAGCTATCTCAGGCATCTAAAGGGACTTACTTCCTCAGCTGAATCAGGCCCTTTATGTCTCCCATTCAGTGAAGACAGTGCCTTAGATGCCTAGGTCCACCTGATGGTAGTACCGGACTTGATTGACAGCCTTCAATAAAGGGTCTCTGTCCAGTCAGCACCGGTGTTAGAAACTAACATAGCACTGTATGGGTTTTATTTAGCTGGGTTGTCAAAGCCAGGAGAGTCTCAATGGGGATGAGTTTTTTTAGAAGTTGACACTAGCTTTTGTTAAGCCCATATAAAATTCAGGTTCATTGGTAACAAAGATATTTGTGATGTGCTCACAATATGGTAAGGAGACTCTTTTTCCCATTCCCCCTCTCATCCCTATTTGTTCCTTTAAAAAATGTAAGAGATTACATAAAAATAATAAATTATCAATGCCAGCTCTGACCAGCAGAGGTCATAACTGCTCCTGATTTTGCCCTTAATCAAAATTGCCAGTATTACCCAGCAAAAATCCATCATGTTTCCTGCTTCCTATTTGGGCATAAAGTCACTTTAAAGTCACTTTGTGATAAACTCCTTGCTTGAGAATCACATTTGCTCAGTTCCAGTTATTCCTACTTATCCTGAGTTTTGAATCCAGATAGTGTCAGTCTATTCTCTATTAGCTTGCCTTATGTTTATTAGTCTATAAGCTTGCTCCTGACTGCTATTGAGCTACTCACCATGTGAACTGAGCCCTACTTACCTGTGACTATTCCTGACCTGCATCTTTGGATTCTGACCTTGGATTGTTTCCTGACCTTGCCTCTGATTTGTCCTTTGATTGCTGTTTCTGCATCCACCTGAGCACCATGCTCCAACACCCCATGAGATTATGACAGTAGTTGGGGCAGGTGTCTTGTTGGTTGAGGTGTCCAGTTATTGGCAAAGTACAATTATTTCATATTCATGTGAGAGTTCATACATACTTTCCAACTTTTTTGACCTTCCCTCTGTGGCAAATGCAGGAACACACACTTCTTGTCATTAGGGCCACAAGTCACAGGTCAGGCATCTGAGAGGGCTGATTGTAACACTGACCGTTTCATGACTATGTCCCTCCAAAATAATTTCTACCTTTACGAACACTCCAGCATAAATTATGTAGCAGTTTATTAAACGTACTTTCTCTGTATTGGAAGATGACACACATTTATGTATTTTAATACAGTCCATACAAAGTGTATTATCTTTAATAGGGGACGGAGACATATTAGGAGAATGGTCAGCAACATGGTAGTTGAAGTTCTGTGTGGATACGTGTAAAGTTATGTATTTGGAAGCTTAAAATATGCATGCAGTTTACATCTAAGACAGAGCACTATTGGGTGAAGTTAAATGATGAGTAAAAATGATTAAAGGATACATACAAGTAAAACTTGGTTCCAAAAGGTTACTTACCTGGAGTCTGGTATTCAACCTTTCCATTTGTCTCACCGACTGCTTGTGCAAAAATGCAAAACAAAATAGATCAACAGGGCTAAGGAGAGTCCCTCAATGTTTGCCAGGGGACTCTTTAAAGGCACTTACACATATCTTAATAATAGCAGTATACTGAAAAGAATAAAACTGGTTGTCAGCAACAAATTAGGCAGATTACTATTTAATGCACGCTATTACAGATAGGTGTATCATTTTTTTTATTACATGTATTGTTTTCACTAATTACTGAGATTAAGGGTAATGGGGTAATGTGTGACCCTTTTGAAGGTTATAGACAACCTGATACACTTTGTGGGCCGGCTGCTGTGGCACTCTAACCTTCAAAAAGGCTGCACATTACCCTTAATCTCAGTAATTAGTGAAAACAATACATATAATAAAAAAAGGTATAGATTGTGTGTACAAGAAATAAAGTGTGTATGTTATTAGATATTACCATCCATGGAGATAGGGAGTCCAAGCCTGCGCTGCCAGATGATATATAATTTCCATCTGTGGATATATTTAACAAAATGTTCTGACTAATTGTGTTATATCATTAGGTGTGCAAGTGGAATGCATTGTGGGCAGTGCAGACAAATATACTTACAGGGGAACTCTAGGCTTTATGTAATATTTTTACTCTGAACTCCCTTCCCAACTAGTACAACCTGCTCTCTGAGAGATGCCTTCTCTTGTGTCTACCAGTAACAGATAATTCTTCAGATATAACAACATGGAGAATGCTGAATATATACTGTGCTATTCCTGGTTGTCAGTGGGGAGGTGGGGTTCAATTTAAAATTACTTAAAAAATTAACTAAGGCCTGGAATCCCCCTTTAAGTATGAAAAGCAGTGATATCAGCAGCTATATTTTTCTATTTCTCCATAAAGCACAATGTAGTTACGTACAAACATGAATAAAATATTTTTGCAAAACATTACAAACATCACTATATTAGTAATATTACTAAGATGTATATTTGTTAGGGCTGTATCTACCTTATAGCATATTTGCCAACTCTCCCAGAATGTGATTTCGCGTGAGTCTTACGGACTCCCAGGAGAGTGTGGCAATCTCCCGGGCAGAGTTAGGTCCAAAACACCACGATTCACCGGGAATCGCGGCATTTGGCCCCGGGTCCAAAATTACGTGAATTTTGGAGTCCCGCCCCCGTCACGCCCACCTCCCCCGGCAGGTTCCCGGAAGCCAACTTTAGAAAGTTGGCAAGTATACCTTATAGATCAATAGAGCCACAAGTACAGTTAGCAGACAGCAAAATATTTGTTTCATATTAATTCTCCTTTTTGTGCTTGATTAGTGGCAGCTGGTTATTGTGACAAGTACTATGGCCTTTGGGGGTGCTAAGCTGGGTAAACATCTATGCAGTTATCGTGCACATCACATAATTCACCACCTTCAGATATTGTATGAGTGTGTACGCTCCCACGATCATGTTTTATCACACCACAACACATCACGTCTGTTGATTTGGTTTTATTAGCTTCCTAAAAATCATGATCTTGGATGGGACTATGTCTTTACCGCAGATGTTAATGAGAGATGAAGATGACAGATCTGAAGGTAAAGTATGTCAGTGTGCAGGGGCGGATTGGGAACTTAAAGTGGCCCTGGAATAAATTATTGAAGTGGCCTCATGTCGGCGGGACCAATATAACTGTAGGTGGGGCCAACACAAAAGTAGGCGGGATTTAGAACTACAGGAATTTGGTTGTAGTAACATTTAGGAAAACCTAGATGTGATGACTTTACACACAGTGGGTCATCTCTAAAGCCATGCAGGGCAAATGTATAGTATACTATCGGCAGCCCCCTCTTAGTATAGTATAGTATACTAAGCCCCCCTCACTTACCTTCAGTTGCTCTGAGCAGCGTCTCTTCTCACATCAGGTAGACAGGAAGTGAAGTCAGACTTCCTGTCTGCCGAACAGCACCGTGGGAGCCTAGCAATTGGCTGCCTGTTGCTGCCCACTGAACACCAATATTTTAGATTGCTTTCCTGTATGTGCCTCCCCCCGCCGCATCTAAACGCGCCCCCCGGGAAAATCTGAGGTGGCCTCCAGGTGGCCTCGTTAGGCATCGGCCTACCGGGAAACTTCCCTGTAAGGTCTATGGCCAATCCGCCCCTGTCGGTGTGTACGCATGAATCGGCATCTTTCAATCGTTGGTGAAATTGTTACAGACATTATCATTATAAGTAAGGATTGCATAGGTGTGTAACCAGCTTTAGAGTAGTAGAAAATATATTTATACACAGTAGCAGCAGAAATTGTAAAGGTGGTATTTCTTGTTATTTTAAAGGCTGCCAAGTCTTTGATGTTGGTAGAAGTTGTCATACAATCCTAACTAGAGTCTGCTAAGTAATCACTTTAATCCACTGACCATAAGGAGGAGCTCTAGCCCTAAATGTGTGACACGAACCTGAGATATAACTAATTTGTATGGGGTTGTGAAGAATTTAGGGAAGACATAGAGGTCAGTGCATACTCTTGCATAAGATGCAATGAGGTGAAAGATCAAAGGGCAGAGTTATTGTATTATTGCTACAGATAAGAGAAAATCACAGAATAATAACTATGGTGCATCCATTTCTATGCAGTCTTTAGTAAAACATATTTACATCTTATGTTATATGATTTATTTATATATCACATACATATTATGCAGTGTTTACAGATAATATTTAATCATTCACATCAGTCCCTATCTCAACAGAGCTTACAGTCTATATTCTCTACCACATGGACACAAGCACACACACTAGGGCTAATTTAATCACATGCCAATTAGCCTACCATATGTTTTTGAACTATGGGAGAAAACCAGAGCACTTAGTGGACACCAACGCAAACACTGGGAGAACAAACAAACTCCACACAAATAGGAACCTGGTTGGATTCAAACCCGTGACCACAGCTATGTGAGTCAACAATGCTCACCACTGTGCTACTGTACCTTAGTCGTTATTTAAATTAGCTGTTTGAGGATAATTAGCTGTTTTGAATATTTTGTTTTAGATTTCAGATCTGTGCATAGGGTACCTAAGTCAAATCACCCTGTATCTCTGTAGCAATAGATGATTTATATAAGTGATGTTATACTAGCTGGCATGCCATCCAGCAATAGATGACTAGTACCTGTGATGTATGAAAGCAGAAATGCAGAGGTAAGGTAGATCAGCTTACACTTGCCATAAAATGACTTCCCCAACTGTAAGAAGCCATAGCAACCACAAATGCATTTGGCTACGTGACATTCAATAGGAACACTGTGTACCAAATGATCAGGTGCCCGGAACCTCAAACAATTCTAGGGCACAGAGTTGTAACCAGAGATTCTCTTTTACTTGTTCCAGTGCTAGTAGAATAGGCCCTCTGAACCACTGCCATCTTCCTATGCCATTTATAAACAGTGGCTTGGGCCTTATTAAAATGTGAGCTGCTGTATATATACAGAGTGTGGTCGGGAAGTGGTTAACCGGCCGTATTTCTCAGCTATTCAAATGTCTGTGTTTGCTTTTGTAAAGCAGTATTATAGGTAGATTAATGATATCATTTAATTTGTTTTAATTTGTTGCTATGTATTGCAACACTCTTACAGGAAATGATGCAGGTGCAGTTTGCATTGCAGGCCAATCTGGTTCGATTGCTAGTTCTCATACAAGAAAATATGCTTTGAAGTCCCTCTCAGAATGACAGCCGCCTTACTCTGGCCTTAATATCTTTGTTACACTCAGATTGTAGGGGAATAACAATGCCCAGTTGCGTACCTCATATCTAGAGGTGACATGTATCTTCTATTAATTGGCCACTAGGTGAGGTTCTCCAACATCTCTTAAGGGCATGCTTCTCAACACAGACATTGCTCCTTTTTGACAGCCATGCCTCTTGGGATGGGACCTCTCCTGCAGGGCATCTTGTATGACTGACAACAAAAATGTAGCAACCTTTACATAAGAGAATGTTTCCAGTATAGTAGGAGATGTACCTAACTAATTAGAATGGTAAGTAACGCATTCTTTTGGTGTGTTCCAGTGTGACAATAAACAGGTAGTCATATATGCTGATAATAAATATATCAGTGTTAAAGGCATTTCATATTGTAAATCACAATAGCAGAGATCAGACTGTGCATTGCAGTCCTTCAAGCCTTGTTATTATGTTATGTCCTGGTAACATGCATAAGTGAATGAAAGGAGTACCCATCATATGCCTTCTAGATGCATTTTGCTGCTGTGCCAGCCAGTACTGCACTGTCTTGCATCAATCCCTTATTTCTACCCTTTAGCTCACACTATGTAGTCCCATATGCTATTTGGGAGTACTTTATTTTCATTGAGTAAACACGGAGGCAGTTATCAGTATTAAACAAATATCAATAACTTAATTGTAGAGATTGCAGCCCGCGTGGTAAGTGCTTCAGTGAGGTTAATCACATATTAAAGTGTATTATGGACTGTTATTGAAACCTTAATTTAACAGGGCGCCAATGGGTAAGACGAAACCATACTATGGACATCCAAAGCTCTGCTGTTTTACATACCTGTAATGCTTAGGATGCAACAGCTGTCTTAGACCACTTTCTCCAATACATACATTGCTTCAGCTAATTCACATTTCATGAGGTTAGGTAAAAAAACCTTGGACTATGAGAAATAGATAAACATTTACAAAAACAGAATGCATATTCAACAGCTTTCCTGCACATGGATTGGTAATGAATGATACAGTCCAAGACTTCTCAGGACCCTGACCACTGATGTAGTAGTCCTGCAGTAGTTCCCAAAGATTCACCACCCCATACATTTTTAGAAACAGAACAGAAATGCCTGAGATTTGCACAACAACAGAAGTACAGTAATATTTTATTACATGTTTTCTCATCAGGACTTTATTGTTGCATAAATGAGCCCTTAAGGTGTGTTGCCTTGTATTAAGATAAAATGTATCGTCCCTGTTGTAAAGACCCTATAGTGGCTCATGTGTCCTGGAAACGTTACACTATTGCACATGTTGTAAGGCAATGTTGGCTAACCTGTGGCACTCCAGGGGGTAAATGTATTAATATGCGGGTTCTTCAACACCCGCGTGTTCAGCCTCTTCCGCGATTAAATTTCAAGCGGCGCTGCATTGTAAAGGGAAGTTAACCCTTTACAATGCAGCGCCGCTTGAAATTTAATCGCGGAAGAGGCTGAACACGCGGGTGTTGAAGAACCCGCATATTGATACATTTACCCCCAGGTGTTGTGAAACTACAAGTCCCAGCATGCTTTGTCAATATATAGCAGCTTATCGCTGGAAGGGTATGCTGGGACTTGTAGTTTCACAACACCTGGAGTGTCACAGGTTAGCCAACACTGGTGTAGGGCTACCATATTTTGTTCAGCTGAAAACAGGGTGTCAGTGATAACATGTAATTCGGGCTTGCTGAGCCATATGCTTGCATTCAGTTATTTAGGACTCATCCTACCTAATCTTTGTTAATCTTTTTCCCTTTTTTTCATTATTTCCATGATTTGTACCTATGCATTGTCCTATACTGCATTTCAGTTAAAGAGTAATAATATTAATATTAAAATAAAAAAATATTATTAGCATTCTATAACTAAATGCAATATTATTCTTTTAAAATTAATAATATTAAAGTGTTTCGTGTGCGATACCAGAAAAGTGCAAAATAAAAGACACCCTACAATCTGACTGTGGATGTAAGCTGGCCAGGTAGGACCCATACCTAAGCATCACAGGTATGTAAAACAGCAGAGCTTTGGATGTCCATAGTATGGTTTTGTATTACCCATTGTCGTCCTAATAAATTAAGGTTTTAATAACAGTCCAAAATACACTTTAATATGTGATTAACCTCACTGAAGCACTTATCACATGGGCAGCACGGTGGCTAAGTGGTTAGCACTTCTGCCTCTCAGCACTGGGGTCATGAGTTCAATTCCTGACCATGGCCTTATCTGTGTGGAGTTTGTATGTTCTCCCCGTGTTTGCGTGGGTTTCCTCTGGGTGCTCCAGTTTCCTTCCACACTCCAAAAACAAACTGGTAGGTTAATTGTCTGCTATCAAAATTGACCCGTGTCTGTGTGTGTGTGTGTGTGTGTTAGGGAATTTAGACTGTAAGCTCCATTGGGGCAGGGACTGATGTGAGGAAGTTCTCTGTACAGCGCTGCAAAATTAGTGGCGCTATATAAATAAATGGTGATGATGATCTAGAGTGCAGCACCACTGTACTCTAAATTTGTACTATGGGGCCAAGTTTGAGGATTCTGCCACCACAACCTTTGCACTGTTAGATGACACAATCAGGAGCTGATATTAGATCAACTAATAACAATATAAGTTTGGCCTGTTTCTGACAAGTCTGCATTTCTTTAGGGCACAGTCAGAGGCATGTGTGTAGCAGCTGCTAGTACAGCTCATGCTGCTGTTGTACACTGTACTGGTGTGGTGAATTGTTCTGGGATGCTTCTACTCCAGGAGCTGCTAGGAGAAAAACCCATAAATACTTTATACACAGGGAACCACAGCAGGCCACATATTGCTTGCTTTTATATCCATCTGCTGCTCTGTTGTCCTAGGGCGAGGAGATTGCCCCACTGTTAATAATGCTGAGAAGTATCTGTGAACTTGTAAGCAATAAACAACCAAACATACCGTAACTGTATTGAGTAACTGTAAACAAAAGTCTGTGGCTGTGCGCCCCTAGCCTTAAGCAATGTATAAACGTCCAGCTATGAATAGAAGAGACAACTTGCAGGATATCCAAGGCAAAATGTTCAATAAACCATCTTGGGATCATTAACGATGGACAGATGCAGTGCGATCCACCAGATGTACAGCTATTTCCAATGCCCAATAGCAAATTAACAAAACCAGGCCCCTTAAAGGTTATTTACTAACAGTATATGCAGAAAGCATCCCATTTAAATTTGCACAAGTGAACCTATTTGACCGCAGCACACCAACATATAAGGAACACTACCACTTTCTGCATTGGAAAGTGTATGACCATTTGCCTTATATCACAGATCTATATAGGACATTAAATACCAACTGTGAAATGCACACTTAATATACCTTATTAAGCACTCTCCTTTAAAACTTTGTGATAGAAGATTGGGAAATTGTCTTTCAGATAGGGGACAAATATTTACCTTGTTAAATGCTTCCTTGACACCAAGGGGTAAATTTATTAAACTGCGGGTTGGAAAAATGGAGATGTTGCCCATAGCAACCAATCAAATTCTAGATATCTGATTCTAGTTATCATTTATTTAGTACATTCTACAAGATGACAGCTAGAATCTGATTGGTTGCTATAGACAACATCTTCACTTTTTCAAACCCGCAGTTTAGTCAGGCCCGGCGCTCCCATTAGGCAACCTTAGGCAGTTGCCTAGGGCGCCTGGACCTGCAGGGCGCCGCTGACTAGATTTTCAGTGCTGTTTTTCAGTGTTTGCGGGGCATCTGTGAAGTATCACACTGTCTGTCAGACAGACAGTGTGAATAAAGTTCTTTCCCGGCGCCCCCCTCCACTCCCAGAATTCATCACTCCTCTGCGTGAAGAAGGCGCGGATCAGCTAGAGAAAAGGTAAGTAAACTCTCCTTTTTTTTTTAGTGTGTTCGCGGGGGGGCAGGGGCGGCGAAATTTTGCCTAGGGCGCCGTGATCCCTAGCACCGGCGCTGAGTTATTATATTGACAATGAAGGAGGAAGCCACAGTATGTCCATCCTTCAACTGGTGCCAGTTTATAATAAGGTATATAATCCAGTGAAACACTTAGGGGAGCTCCATTCAGCCAAGGGAGAACTTTGGATGCACACACACAAGTTAACATTCAGTAAAGTTTGTTTAGATGTTTACAGCAAAGTTCCTAAGAACTGCATTATTTGTATCAAGTTTGTCCTTAAAGGTTCCCATATCCGTACCAAACCTCCATCATCTCAATAGGGGCAGTATAAAAGTGTTCACCTTGAAGTTTCAGAATACTTACTTGAATGAAGTATACAGTGCTCCCTCTTTATAAGGCACAACAACCCCTTTATAACACCACTCTCACTTACTACCAGTGTTATCCTCTGCACAGAAGTACATTAAATATGTTAACTCCTCTATAGCACCACACTCCCTATAATGACAGTCTTGGCCTGTGTTTTAAGCTGGCAGTATAAAAAGGAAGCACTGTATCACCGGTTAAATGAGAACAATTAACAAGAAACCTTTGAAATACACCGATCTTCTATGCACAGGCAGCCAGTATATCTACTGATACATGTTGAAGTAGACCTGTCATCTCCACACAGGGGAGACACTTGACCTATCAATTCACTAGTGTAATGAGTGGCATCACTGAGACACAAGGTACCTTATACGGTAATGATATCACTAGTTCTTAGTAAAGTGATAGGTTGGGTATTGTTTCATCTCATACAATGGTAACATGTCTACTTCAAATAATACTGGATGTCTGTGTAGAAGATGGGTCTTCTATAAAGGTTCCTTGTTTATTGTCCTCACTTGACAGGTTTACTTTATCGGACATATCAGTTTGCTGCAGGACAGATACCTCTGACTATAATCACATACATTGATGGGAAGGTGAACGTACAGACACTATAATCTACAGCATGACAAAGACTAGATATAGTAATAATGTCATTTTACAGATAGGATTAACAAGTAAAGTCTAGCAAATAAAAAAACAGGCACTGAGAACTAATGAATAAAATTAATGTCACTGTACAGTTGATCTGCGGGGGACATTTCCAAGCCAGAAATCTCCATGGACAAACCTCAAAACTGGGACTGTCCCTGAAAATAAGGGACATTTGGCAGCTATGCTGGAAATATGGTAATCTTTAACAATTTAGGGACTCTCGAGGTATGTTGTAGAGCAGTACATTTCTACATCTCTTGGGGAAAAGAATTAAAGTTGAAACAAGTTTTACAAGCTGCTGCAGATATATGTCGGAAACCAACCTTGCTAGGTCACATCGTCCTGTCTGTGCGAGTCTGTTCTCTCCAGACAAGGAGATGCCGTAAGGAGACACCTTGTACAAAACAAAGAGGCTGCGTTTGGGATATAATTAGAATATTCCAGGGCTCTGCGGGAGCATCTGAGCCAGATAAATGATCGGCTCACCTGCAATGTCTGCTGTAGCAATAGCAATTGCTACTCTTTGCTGGATATAATGTTCCAGGGGCCTGCACATTTACATGATGTAATCATCTTGCTAACCCCTAGTTGGGAAGGTTGCATTTTTCCTCTACAAGAAATCTTCCTGTACTTAGAAGTAGTTCATGTGCATTAAAGAAGCTGTAAACCACTCACTGTGTACCTTGTTTATGTGTACATGTGTGTTTATCTACTTCTATTGCCATCTGGCTATTGCATTGTGCCTCTAATCATCATCATCATCAACATTTATTTATATAGCGCCAGAAAATTCCGTAGCGCTTTACAATTGGGAACAAACATTAATAAGACAATACTGGGTGAATACCTTGAATATTTTCTGATTGACTCAAATTGAAAAATTACCTATATACCATGTTTTTTTTGCTTCATGCCTATTTTTAGGCAATCTGTCTCTTTCAGTGGTGTCCATGCAAATATAGAAAACGGCAAAATCAGTAGCACTTTGGTTAAGTAGAAAGAAACATGGCCACCAAGTGTCAGTTCTGCGACCACAGAAAGCAGCTGTTGTCTGTGGTGGTTATCTTTTTTGCCAATAAAAAAAACACTTATTCACCACAGATTAAGAATTTAGATATACAGCGGTCATCAGGTCTCAGCTGCATTATCTAGCCATGGCTAAATATACTTACAGTCACCAGCTGAAAGATAGCTGGAGTTCAACCGCTGGGTCAATAGCCGCTTGGTAAGAAAGGAACAGAATCGTCAATGATGCACGCACAGCTTAGACAGGCAAAGTCCTAACATAGTCAGATATAGCAAGGGTTAATACTAGTAGTCATTCAAGCAGTGGTGTGCACCATGGAACTTAGTAGGCTGAGTCATTTCATCAGGCAATGATAAAGGGCCAGGCTTATACTTAACTAGAAGAAATGTCGGCAATAACTAAGTTACAGGACCTGTGATGTACACTCAGATATCACCAAAGTATATTGGTGTCAAAGTAAGCAAAGCAGAACTTTGCTGGTTGCAAGCATTGCATGACTTGTGATACCAATTACAAATTTATCTCTTTCCAAATTTCCCACTTAATTTACTATTGCACTTATATGTGCTGATTTAATTGATGTGAACGCTATTTTATAACACCAATTGATTTGAGTGGAAAGGGTCATGTTGGAGGGTCTGCATTCTGCTGGCCAGTATAAAATACAGAGCCCATTCTGGCTGCAAGCATGCAGAACAGACCCCATTGTCATGTACAATATGCAGTCTAGTGCTCAATTTTGTATACAAAGCATACACTGATAGCTGGCTTTGCCATTTACTCGCCTCTAGCTCTGTGGTCCATATTTATGTCCTCCCATCTCTAGTAGAAGCAGATTTTAACAGTCAGCTCTGCTTTTTCCTTGAATGAACGCCAGCCTCCAATTGAAGATTGCTGGAGTTAAATTAACTAAAATTGTTTAGCTAATAACTGTGATGGGTGTTTCATTCTACCGCTATCACATATGCAACATATTGACTATTGCAATTCTCTCCTTACTGGTCTTCGCCGAATCCCCTACAATCTATTTTGCACGCAGCGGCTAGATTGATTTTCCTTGCAAATAGTTCTTCCTCGGCTGAGCCACTCTGTCAGTCTCTACATTGGTTGCCTGTCTTTTACTGAATCCACTATAAAATACTCCTACTAACATACAAGGCCATTAACAATATTGCACCGACATACATCTCCTCACTTGTCTTAAATAATCTCCCAACTCGAGACCTCTGTTCTGCACAACATCTGCGTCTCTCATCCACTCTCATTACATTCTCCCATTCCCGGCTACAGGACTTTTTTTCAGGTCTTGTTTGCAAACTGTCTGCGCACCCCTCTGCACAGACAAAGTACGTCCATAAAAACGCACCACCGCACCTCTTTATTTCATTTCAATAATTTTGGTCTGCATAATTAAATCTTGATTTTGCACTCAGTGTTCCAACTTCTACCTACTGCTAGGAATGCCTTTACTCCACCCAGCTACTCTCATTGGCTGGCAAATTCATACTACTGTGAGCCTCTAAATTCACAAATCCATATGATTTGGCATAAATCTAGGTGCACCGATGCCACCAAATAAGATATAGAACAGTTCATCTCCCTAAATTAGACCCACTTAGTTCTTAAGAATTCTCTTGCCCACTAAATCACTCCCAACAATACAGCCCAAAGCAAATATTAATGTATAAATGAAATGTAGGTGCTGCTATTATATATGCTTTGGGTATTTGGACCTGGTTTTAAAATTAAGGCTGACACATAGCCGATATTCTTCTGTCAGATAGCTATAAATTGGAAATGAACCAATAACATGACAAAATAGGGTAGGCTTCCTTTTTTCAGATAGGGGAGAATCTATTTTTACATCTAAACTGGACATCGTTCTCTAAAACCTATTATCACAGTGAGTGCTTTTTGCCTGTTATCTCCTGTACAGACACCGTCCTGGAATTGTCCCCATACACATTTGTGAATAAAATAGTTTCTTTCTGACATTTATTTCTCCTTGATCATTAAGTGATGTTCTGCTAGATAGGAGGGGCCCTTTGAGACTGTGGCTGCGATGTCTCTTATATGGCCGGCTTGTAAGTTTCCCCATGACAGTCAGAGCAGAACTTTAATCCCTTCCCTCAGGATCTGGATTCCCACAGCTCGCATTCTTACAAATATTCATATATCTTATGCTGCTCCCGGGAGATCTTTTTGTTCAACTTATTTCTTCCTAGATCAGTTTCCTCGTACCTCCTAATACTGAGCTGTATATTCTTATTAGATTATTCTGTGTCTTCCTCAGATTTTTACATCCTATAGCCTTTTCAGCATAATATGTGTTGCCCAGTATAGCCTTTATTGTTACTTGTTATACTGTTTAATATACATTTCAGTTAAAAAGTCTCAGGTGAATTCAAGTACTCTATCATTTCCCAAGTTACCTCCCTGAACTCTGAATGGTCCCTTATAATTTCCTTATAGCCGTTATTGTACCAACAAAGGTCTGACTCTTTGTTCTGTTGCTCCAAGCTGCACCCAGCACAATAAAGCTGTGTATTATTCCGATCTGGATGGTTTCTCTTATGCAAAGCGCTCCCTATACTGTTTGCATTTGTCATGCATGATACAGTCTCTTCCGATGTGGGAGCACTACTATACCCATCATGTCATGTTTACAATAGAATAGATGATAACAATTGCATCTAATAGGACTTATATTATGCTGACAGTTAACACTGAAAAGTAAGGACTTCACAGGGACACACATTTCCAGGGACAAAACTTTACACTGGTACTGTCCCTGGGATTTAGGAACAGTTGTCAACTATGGTTATGTATATCTTTTGCAGTCTGAATCTATTACGATTTCTGTTCTTTTAAATAATTTCTTGCAATTTGCTTTCACCCCTTAATGATCCCTGATGTATCTCTCTTTATTGATCAGTTTATATTATTGTATTTTTTTAAAAAATGATAAACTTGAGATATCTATCAATAATCCACCTATCTATAATATCTAGTGTTACTCTATATACATTTAGTTAGAACTGTTACTATTGCCCATAAAGACTCACTTTAGTTCCTGTTATCGTCGGCTATAAGAGCTCTTTCTGTGATCAAGTCTGCAGTTTTTCTACATATTTTGTTTGTGTGCTGCATTAACAGAAACGTGTGAGTCTAATGGAATCGCATTGTAACCAGTCAGATAATTACGTTATGTATCACTCAGCCCCTTCAGCTTGGGGACCACAAACCTTTTCTCCTCTGCTATAGGGATAGCCAATTACTTCTTCAGGCTGACAGCATGCACTGGATCAGTATAAAACCACAGGACAAAATCCCACAGCGCCATAACACTGCTTGTATATATTATAGGAACAAACCGTTTATATCTGCACTAGCGCCACACACCTCATCTATCAGCACATTCACCAGGAACAGAATTCTGTGGAGATAAAAATACTGAAAGGCAAAATAAGTGTTTAATGTATGATTAATCATTTAGCAATAGCTTTTTACTTACTTAGTAATTTACTGTAGACAAGCACAGTGCAAGAATGTGAGTCTCCTTTTGCGCTCATTTGTGTACATGCCTACAAAGAGCATAAATTAGACCATTTTTAGCCACATGACACAGAATTCATAGCTGTGCATTTAAAGGTTCAACTTCCAATTATCTTGTCTATCTGTTCTGACATTTTACACGATCATTATAGATTTTTCTGTCACTCAAACATGGATAGATTGCAGAAATGGAAAAGTCAATTCAAAGCACCATAACCAAATATCTACTATTATTATTATCACATAGTTATCTTACCCTTATTATATCAATGTTTGCAGTTTTCTCCTAATAAACTGCTCATTTGGCTATTATATAACAAATATATATTACTACTCTGTAGCGATTATGTGTCAGTTCTTTTCATTTTTGTAATGTAAAATGGTTTACTTGTGCTTGCTTTCTATCATGCACTTTGATGGGGCAACACAAGTGGTTGAGATCAGTGAACATTACTTTGGTAGCAAGAGGCCTATTTATTAATGGCTGCATTCCCCCCCGTTAATTATCATCACATTGCAACGATAAGGAATGATATAACGCCAGCATTTGTTAGAATATAATCCCGGAACAGAGCATCAAATAAGAGGCTGTCCCAGAAATTACTCTACTTTAGCAGTGACTCCAGGGGGTAAATGTATGAAGGATTGATTTCTGCAAGTCGCCGGAAATCAACGACTCTGCAGGGGAAATTTAAAGCGGCGATGACTTTTACAGGCAAGTTCGCACCTTTAATTTTTCCCTGCAAAGTAGCCGATTTCCGGCAACTTGCAGAAACCAATCCTTCATACATTTACCCCCAAGGACTGAGGAGAGAGCACAAAGCCTGCTGGAGAGGACTCCGAAGATCCCTCTCCTGTGATGCTCTCCCCATAGAGCGGAAAAGTGTTAGCCATCGGGGTCAAGCTCCGAAAAACTAAGCTTATCGGAGCTTGATAAATTGGACCAGGCTTCATTGAAAATTATGTTTACTGCTGTTTAATGCAATGCTTTCCTTTCCAAAGAGTGAAATGAATTGTGTAAAAATAAATAATGCCAGTGTGTACTACCCAATACCTGTCTGTGCTTTCCTGATAAGTGCATCGACTTGATTTCAAATATATAAGAAACAATTGCCAAATGCAAGAAATGAACACCCATGTGTACAAGCCCAAAGGGACACACTGTCAAGTTTACACGGATCATGTACTTTTTAAGGATTTAAATATCAACCACCCTGTCTGCAATGACTTTTGCCATTATAGTTTATGTTTATGAAATATTTCCACACTTCTAAAAAGAAAAGAGTGAGAATTTGTCAGTTATTCTGAAAAAATAAAAAAATATTAAGGAAATTCGACAGCCTGAAAGCACAATGAAGTTGGAGAAAGCTTTTAATGTAGTTGAATAAACTCAGATTTCTTTAGAGCACTTGTTTAAAAAGATACATTTTTGTATTTCTTATATTATTTTTACTCTCTTTTCTTGAGTCATACAAGTGTGCAGCTTACAGTATGATATACAAAAGTACATAAAAGTGACAATGGAGATAATATGTACAGAATTACATGGAATAATATATAGGGTATCAGGGGCAAATGCAGGATTTGTAGAGGGGGGTTTCCACTCCACGCCACCAGTGGGCGTGACCAGCATGCATTTGGGCGTGGCTATAATTTTAGGCAGTGCTTGGCTGCTCTCCAACTCTCCCTATCCCCATAATATACATGGGCATTGCTGCGTGGACTACTGTTAGGTGCACGCAGCTTTCCCTTTTCAAGCAGAGCTGTGTGAAGCGGGGGCTGGGTCCAGCTACCTCAACTATACAGTGCCCCTGGCTTGGAGGGGGGTTTCCAGGCACTAGGAAACCCCCCTTCGGTTTGCCTATGGGTATACAGGAAAAGTGCAAGATGGGAGTAGGAAGAGTGAGAGACAGTGTTTTATGTAGATGCGTGCGCCAACTCGAGGTCATAACAAGGTACAACCAATGTATGTATTAAAATGGAGGCGCTGCTTGGTTCATCCACGGTTCCCATGCTATCAGTAACAATGAAAATGAGTTGCTGGTGATATACTGCATGTTGTATATACACCAGATACTGCATATAGGATCGACATAAGAGCAGGGGAGTCCAGAAGCTGCTGGTTTATTATTTATTTGTCACTCACCGGACTGTGAGTGCTTCTTCCCGGACTATTAGGAACCGTGGACGTCCTCTATCCTGAGGGACTGCGCATGCGCAGCCCTTTCCAAACCTTCAGTGTATGTTCCTTTAACTTAATTGGCAGATCAGGCAACCTCCCTATATTAAGCACCTGTGGTCAACACCACGTTGCCTGATCTTGGAGTCTCATTCCCCATGAGTCTCTGAAGGTGTTCCTGTGTTTCCTTGTTCATTCAGCCCTGCTGATTCCTGTGGTTTCCAAACCACTTCTACCTCTGTGGTTTCCAAACCACTTCTGCTACTGTGGTTCCCATACCACTTCTACCATCTACTATATCATCGTGACTGTGAGCTGATTCCTATCCGCTGCCTCCGTGCACTACAGTCTTCTAATCACTTCAACTCTACCATGTATCATTGGGACTGTTAGCTGATGCCTATCCGCTGCCTCCGTGCATTACAGGCTTCAACCACATCCACTCACCTGTTCATGATTGTGACTGCTAGCTGATTCCTATCCGCTGCCTCCGTGCACTACAGTCTTCAACCTGCAACCCGTCTGTGTTTCATCGTGACTGTTTAGCTGATTCCTATCCGCTGCCTCTGTGCGCTTCAGTCTTCAGTCCTTGTCTACTCTACCGTGTTTCCTTGAGTCTGCTGCCACTATTGCTACTCGCTACTCTCCGTGATCATCTGTTCCAGTTCAACTCTGCTCCGGTGTCCCATCGTTACTGCACCTGCTGGTTGCTATTGGTTACCTCCGTGTTCCCGCAGAGACCCGCTGCTGTTACTTCTCAGCGCTACTCATCCATCTACTGCTGATCCGCTCTCCACGCCTTCCTGTGTTCCCTGCTGGTCTACCTACCTGTGCGCTGCACCTGCTAGACCCCTGCTTCACCCATCCAGGGACTTGTATCCTGCTGGCCTCCTGCCCTTCAGGTATCTCTGCACTCCTGTCTGACTGCCTTCTCCTGAACCACGGTATGCATACTTCCCATTGACTGTGCTGTGTATTGCATACCTTGCTGGACTGTGTTGGTTCTCCTCTGGAGTGTACTATCCGCTGAGTCTATTGCCATCATTGACTGTGTTGGTTCTCCTCTGGAGTGTACTATCTGCTGACTCTACTACCATCATTGACTGTGTTATCTCATGCCGGATTACTTCAAGAGACTTTCTATATTGGCAGTGTTGTTCAGTCATTTATACATTTATATTGTGCATATTACTGTGGATCAAAGTCAAGGTGCCCGTGTATATATTGTGTTGCAGTCTCTCCCCGTGCACCTCCTCACATATATATTCAGTAGTACAACTTGCTAGTGGCAGACCACTGACTCCTGTTTACAGTTTCACCTGTTCCAGTATCCTCTCACATAGCAGTGGTACAACTTGCTAACGCAGACCACTGACTCCCCGGATACCTCCACTTGGATTCCATTCCTTCACTCAGACAGCGGTACAACTTGCTATCCGCAGACCGCTGACTCTCATCACCTCCTCGTTTCTGTTGGACATTCCTCCTCACTATAGCAGTGGTACAACTTGCTACCGCAGACCACTGACTACCTTCACGTGTCCTTTGTCCATACAGTTCCTCGTGTATTACTACCTCCATATTGCCAGTGCTGCTAGTCATAGACTTTCCTGAGCATCTCATCATCTGCTATTTTCTGTTCCGTGATCACCCTGCTACCAGAGTACCATATTACCACCTATACTGCTCTGGTAAGCCTATCACCTGGTGATCCCTGGGTAAAGACTCCTAGTGCCCGTGACAGTAAGATCAGGCCATGACAGACCCAGATACGGAACCTACTGCTAAAGAGATGCTGCAGCATCTGGTCAGCCGTGTGGAGCAACAGGATGCTCGCCAACAGCTGTTACTTCAATGTTACCAATCGTTAACCTCCCAAGGAACATCTGGACAGACTGTTACAGCTAGTATTGAAGCTCCTGTGCTTTCCTCCGTTTCCCCAGTGCCATCCCAGGTGTCTACAGCTCCTACGCTTCACCTGCCTACTCCGTCTAAATATGACGGGGACCCCAAAACTTGTAGAGGTTTCCTTAACCAATGTTCAGTCCATTTTGAACTCCAACCTCAAAATTTTTCTACCCATCGTTCCAGAGTGGCCTATCTTATCTCATTGTTTTCTGGACAAGCCCTGGCTTGGGCCTCCCCTCTGTGGGAAAGAAACGATCCAATTCTACAAGATAGTGCCAAATTCATTTCCACGTTCCGAAGTGTGTTCGATGAACCAGGTCGTGTGACCTCCGCTGCTTCCAGCATTCTTCGTTTGCGACAAGGCTCCCATACAGTAGGACAGTATGTCATTCAATTTAGGATCTTAGCCTCTGAACTTCAGTGGAACACTGAAGCATTAGTTGCCGCCTTCTGGCAGGGGCTCTCCGATAAAATTAAAGATGCACTGACTACCCAAGAGCTTCCTTCGTCACTAGAAGATTTGATCTCTCTTTGCCATCGTGTAGACATGAGATTTCGTGAAAGAGAATCTGAGAAAACAACTTCTGCTAAAGCACCTCTTCGTTTAAACCCTCAATTTCGTCCAGTTTCACCTTCTGTGATTCCCATGGAGATAGGACGTTCCAAATTATCTTTAGAAGAGAGGAAACGAAGAGTAAAGAATAGACTCTGTATCTATTGTGCTGATTCCACACATATGCTCAGTTCTTGCCCTAAGAAATCGGGAAATGCCAGGCCCTAACTAGTTCTGGAGAGGTGAAGTTAGGGTCCCTGGAGTCCTCTCCATTGTCTATGAAATCTAAAGTCTGCGCTTTCGATGTTACGATTTCCTTTGCTACCAAATCCTTTGAGTCACAGGCATTGATTGATTCCGGAGCAGCAGGAAATTTCATTTCTAAATCACTAGTGAATCAATGGTCCCTACCAGTGATCACTTTAAAAACACCCATTACTGTGACGGCTATAGATGGATCACGTCTCATCAATGGTCTCATCACCCAGAGTACGTCTCCAGTAACCCTTCAGATTGGTGTACTACACCATGAAGAAATTTCGTTTTTAATTCTTCCTGTTACGACAAGTCCGATTGTCTTAGGCCTTCCATGGCTTCAATGTCACTCTCCCCAGATTGACTGGCGCACCCCTCAAGTTACGTCTTGGGGGCCTGAATGTCACCATCGTTGTCTCTCTCAAGTTATTCCTCTTAAAGTACAGCAATCTTCCATCTCATCGTCCTCCCCGGGACTCCCTCCTCAGTATGCTTCATTTGCCGATGTGTTTGATAAAGCTCAGTCTGAACGTCTTCCTCCTCATCGTTCTTGGGATTGTCCGATCGACCTTCTACCTGGCAAGACTCCTCCCAGGGGTCGGGTCTATCCTCTCTCGTTACCTGAAACTCAAGCCACATCTGAGTACATACAGGAGAATCTCCAGCGTGGGTTCATTCGACCTTCCACCTCTCCCGCTGGAGCTGGGTTCTTCTTCGTCAAAAAGAAGGATGGATCATTACGCCCTTGTATAGATTTTCGTGGACTCAACGCCATTACTATCAAGAATCGGTATCCCATTCCGCTGATCACTGAGCTATTTGATCGCATCAAGGGAGCTCGGATATTTACTAAGTTGGATCTTCGTGGTGCCTACAATTTAGTTAGAATCCGTTCCGGTGACGAATGGAAGACCGCGTTTAACACCAGAGATGGGCATTACGAATATTTAGTAATGCCCTTCGGGCTGTGTAATGCCCCCGCGGTTTTCCAGGGTTTCATCAATGAGATCTTTCGGGACTTATTATATGTATGTGTCGTTGTCTACCTGGACGACATATTGATCTTCTCACAGGACCTGCCTTCTCATCACCAACATGTGGCAGAGGTCCTCTCCAGACTACGGAAAAACTCATTGTTCTGTAAATTGGAAAAATGTTCATTCGAGTTACCCCAGATTCCATTCTTGGGGTATATAGTTTCCGGAGTTGGCCTGAAGATGGATCCAGACAAAGTAAATGCTGTACTACATTGGCCTCAGCCAACTACTCTTCGTGCCATCCAGCGTTTTTTAGGTTTTGCCAATTACTATAGACGCTTCATTCAAGACTTCTCATCCATTGCATCTCCCATTGTGGCCTTAACTCGGAAAGGGGCTAATACTAAGCAATGGTCATCTGAGGCTCTCCAAGCCTTTCAAATCCTCAAAGAGTCCTTCTCGTCTGCTCCCATTCTGCGACAACCTGATGTGACACTCCCCTTCTTCCTAGAAGTAGATGCCTCTAATGTGGGCTTAGGAGCTATTCTCTCCCAACGCTCGGAGCAACAAAAATTACATCCTTGTGCCTTCTACTCTCGGGGTCTTCTGCCCGCAGAGAAAAACTATACTATCGGGGACAAGGAGTTGCTGGCCATCAAAGCTGCATTAGAGGAATGGAGATACTTGTTGGAAGGAGCTCGCCATCCTGTGACGATCTTCACGGATCATAAGAACTTGTCATATTTGCAATCTGCTCAATGCTTGAACCCTCGTCAAGCAAGATGGTCTCTTTTCTTTTCCCGTTTTGAATTAATTATAACCTTCAAACCAGCTGCTAAGAACAAGAAAGCTGACGCTCTATCTCGAGCTTTTGTGACGTCCTCTGATGTAGAAGAGGTTCCCAACCATGCTATTCTAGACCCCAAATGTATTTCTCTGGCTGCGTCATCCACCAAAATGCTACCATTTGGGAAGACCCTCGTGCCTCCTACTCTGAGGAGGAAAATCCTTTCGTGGTTCCATGCCTCTCGTTTTTCTGGACACGCCGGTGAACATAAGACCTTTGAGATTCTCTCTCGTAGTTACTGGTGGCCTTCAATGAGGAGAGACGTCAAAGAGTTTATTGCTTCCTGTGATTTATGTTCTCAGTTCAAATCCTCCCGCAGAACTCCAGCAGGGTTGCTGCGACCACTACCCATTCCGTCCAAGCCTTGGACCCATATTAGTATGGATTTCGTTACTGATTTGCCACCAAGTAAGAATCACAATACTATTTGGGTAGTGGTAGACAGATTTTCGAAGATGGCTCATTTCGTCCCTCTGTCCGGTTTACCTTCCTCGTCTACTCTGGCTGAACATTTCATTAAAGAAATCTTCCGCATCCATGGATGTCCGTCTGAGATTGTGTCAGATAGAGGAGTACAATTCGTTTCCAGATTCTGGCGGGCCCTTTGTAAAACCTTGGGCATACGATTAGCACTCTCATCGTCTTACCATCCGCAATCTAACGGACAAACGGAACGAGTCAATCAAGATCTTGAGACTTTTATTAGGATGTTCTCTTCAGCCAACCAAGACAACTGGGTAGAATTGCTCCCTTGGGCTGAATTCGCCCATAACAACATGTACCATGAGTCATCATCCAAAACTCCATTCTTTGTGGTCTACGGTCACCATCCGTCTTTTCCGGAATTTCCTGCCCTCCCGCCCACCCAAGTTCCTGCTGTGGAGACTGCTTGTCAGACCTTCAAAAATATCTGGTCTCAGGTCAAAACCTGTTTAAAGAAGACATCTAACAAATATAAGTCTTTCGCAGATAAGAAGAGGCGGGCTATTCCACCACTAAAAATTGGAGATCGTGTCTGGTTATCTACCAAAAATATTCGTTTGAAGGTTCCATCTATGAAATTCGCCCCTCGTTTTATTGGTCCATATAGGATCATTCAAGTTATCAATCCAGTATGTGTTAAACTTCTTCTTCCTAAGAATCTTCGGATTTCCAATGCCTTCCATGTGTCCTTACTCAAACCTCTTATTATCAATCGTTTCTCGACTCCTCCCTCAGCACCGCAGCCAGTTCAAGTTCATCAGGAGGAGGATTTCGAGATTACTGAGGTATTGGATGCAAAAATTTCGCGAGGAGTCCTCCGTTTCCTCGTTCATTGGAAGGGCTTTGGTCCTGAAGAGCGTTCATGGATCAAAGCTGAAGATCTTAATGCTCCTGCCCTTCTGAAGAAGTTTTATTCCAAAAATCCGGACAAGCCCGGTTCCAGGCGTTCTGTGCCCACCTTTAAAAGGGGGGGTACTGTCACTCACCGGACTGTGAGTGCTTCTTCCCGGACTATTAGGAACCGTGGACGTCCTCTATCCTGAGGGACTGCGCATGCGCAGCCCTTTCCAAACCTTCAGTGTATGTTCCTTTAACTTAATTGGCAGATCAGGCAACCTCCCTATATTAAGCACCTGTGGTCAACACCACGTTGCCTGATCTTGGAGTCTCATTCCCCATGAGTCTCTGAAGGTGTTCCTGTGTTTCCTTGTTCATTCAGCCCTGCTGATTCCTGTGGTTTCCAAACCACTTCTACCTCTGTGGTTTCCAAACCACTTCTGCTACTGTGGTTCCCATACCACTTCTACCATCTACTA
This sequence comes from Mixophyes fleayi, assembly GCF_038048845.1. Classification (NCBI taxonomy): domain Eukaryota; kingdom Metazoa; phylum Chordata; class Amphibia; order Anura; family Limnodynastidae; genus Mixophyes; species Mixophyes fleayi. Next base: position 130,245,874 of record NC_134405.1, read on the forward strand.
TATCATCGTGACTGTGAGCTGATTCCTATCCGCTGCCTCCGTGCACTACAGTCTTCTAATCACTTCAACTCTACCATGTATCATTGGGACTGTTAGCTGATGCCTATCCGCTGCCTCCGTGCATTACAGGCTTCAACCACATCCACTCACCTGTTCATGATTGTGACTGCTAGCTGATTCCTATCCGCTGCCTCCGTGCACTACAGTCTTCAACCTGCAACCCGTCTGTGTTTCATCGTGACTGTTTAGCTGATTCCTATCCGCTGCCTCTGTGCGCTTCAGTCTTCAGTCCTTGTCTACTCTACCGTGTTTCCTTGAGTCTGCTGCCACTATTGCTACTCGCTACTCTCCGTGATCATCTGTTCCAGTTCAACTCTGCTCCGGTGTCCCATCGTTACTGCACCTGCTGGTTGCTATTGGTTACCTCCGTGTTCCCGCAGAGACCCGCTGCTGTTACTTCTCAGCGCTACTCATCCATCTACTGCTGATCCGCTCTCCACGCCTTCCTGTGTTCCCTGCTGGTCTACCTACCTGTGCGCTGCACCTGCTAGACCCCTGCTTCACCCATCCAGGGACTTGTATCCTGCTGGCCTCCTGCCCTTCAGGTATCTCTGCACTCCTGTCTGACTGCCTTCTCCTGAACCACGGTATGCATACTTCCCATTGACTGTGCTGTGTATTGCATACCTTGCTGGACTGTGTTGGTTCTCCTCTGGAGTGTACTATCCGCTGAGTCTATTGCCATCATTGACTGTGTTGGTTCTCCTCTGGAGTGTACTATCTGCTGACTCTACTACCATCATTGACTGTGTTATCTCATGCCGGATTACTTCAAGAGACTTTCTATATTGGCAGTGTTGTTCAGTCATTTATACATTTATATTGTGCATATTACTGTGGATCAAAGTCAAGGTGCCCGTGTATATATTGTGTTGCAGTCTCTCCCCGTGCACCTCCTCACATATATATTCAGTAGTACAACTTGCTAGTGGCAGACCACTGACTCCTGTTTACAGTTTCACCTGTTCCAGTATCCTCTCACATAGCAGTGGTACAACTTGCTAACGCAGACCACTGACTCCCCGGATACCTCCACTTGGATTCCATTCCTTCACTCAGACAGCGGTACAACTTGCTATCCGCAGACCGCTGACTCTCATCACCTCCTCGTTTCTGTTGGACATTCCTCCTCACTATAGCAGTGGTACAACTTGCTACCGCAGACCACTGACTACCTTCACGTGTCCTTTGTCCATACAGTTCCTCGTGTATTACTACCTCCATATTGCCAGTGCTGCTAGTCATAGACTTTCCTGAGCATCTCATCATCTGCTATTTCCTGTTCCGTGATCACCCTGCTACCAGAGTACCATATTACCACCTATACTGCTCTGGTAAGCCTATCACCTGGTGATCCCTGGGTAAAGACTCCTAGTGCCCGTGACATTATTATATATTTATATTTCTTTTATATAGCACCACCTTATTATGCAGTGCTGTACAGAGAATATTTATTTCTAATCATTCACATCAGTCTCTGTCCATCACATTGGAGCTGACAGTCTAAATTTCCTAATATAGGGTCTATTTTCAGAAACCAATCAGCAGTCAATTAACTTACCAGAATGTTTTTGGAGTGTGTGAGGACATTGAAGTACCTAGAGGAAACCTAGGCAAATACGAGGAGGACATGTAAACTCCACATACATAATGTCCTGTCTTGAATCGAATCTATGACCCCTAAGCCACACTGTTGTCTGGAGCTGTCAATTTGCTGTCTTACTTAGGTCACAGTTGCCGACACTCCTGGAATTTCAGGGAATCCTCCCAGACTCCCGTAAGAGTAGGCATCCTCCCGGAAGTGATGGGGCATGGCTTAATGACACAAGTTTGCATCATTAATCCCTGCCCCATGCTATGAAATGATGTGGGGGTGGGGCTATGGTGTCACCACGCCCCTCCTACCTACTGTCACATGACTTCTCCTTCCATGTCTCCTGGTGGTGAGGTTTTGAAGTAGGGCAAGTATGACTTAGGTGCCTCTTCTTGTTATTAGTGTATTTCGGGGTGTTGAAAGTAAAGATTTTTTTTGTATGCCAAGCTAATTTGTCCCTAAATACTTGTAATGCAGCCATACAAATGATGTGTATGTTTATTATGAGATATGGTCAGTAAATACTGTATCAACCACATACTCTGACCACATGGAAGGAAGGATAGGATTCCGTATTTTGTAGTAAGTCATTGTGATAAAATGACATGAAAACAAGGCTGTGCCATCTATGACTGGTTCCTTTAAGCTATCGTCTTTATTTCCACAAACTATATTCTCAACAGATATCTAAGATTACCCACATTTTTTATGATTCTTTTGGCTAACCATAATTACTGATATTCCTCAGAGGCAAATAAGGAATTATGCATACTGTTCAATTTTGTCGTGGGCCAAATTTTAAACACAGTGAAAAATCACCCTCTGACAATGTGTGTGTTACATTCCTTTTAAATATTTTTCCTTGCAATATATAATTTTCCCTCTCCAATTATTTGCCATATCAACAATTAAAACACAACATATACAACAACTTAAATTGAATATTTTTAATAAGTAATGCTGCAGAATCACGACTACTGATAAAGAAATTGCCAACCCGAGAAGTTATTTCATTAAAAATTAATAATGCAAATTAATTTGCAGTTTGTTAATAAGTGCCTGCAGATATATCCGTTACCCCGTCGCACCGCAGCCCATTTATTGAAGAGATAAATTAGAGGTTGGTGTCAGCGTTTGAAAAATGTTGTTTTATTGGCTGTAATTTGTCATGTTACCTGCTGGGTTCAGCTGACAGGTAACCCACTACTTTAGGAAAAAGGCTTTTTTTAGTGTCATTGTCAGGGGAATATCCTAAACATGATTTATACATCCCTGCACTGTGACAGCTTCAGGCCGCGGGGACAAGAAAAAGTACTGATGTTGACACAGGGGCGCTTAAAACAGAGAGTTTGTGCACACCGTGTATGAAGCAGGATTGTACAGGAGAGGGAACATGTGGCCCACCCAGTATGTCTAATTTATATCTCTTATCAAACCTAATATCCTAAAACATTTAGTCTAAAGTAAGTAGCAGTTGAGCACATAAGTGTTAATGAAAAATGTAACATAAAACCAAATTGCAAAACGCACCAGCACTATATAAAACCATTGCTGTCACTGTATAAGGCCTAGTAATATAATATGCTTTGTTTTGGGTGTGACAAAACCGGTGTCCTTTCCCTCTGCACTTGTAGTTCTGCATATGTGGACATGGAGGGGGTCACGTGCATTGGTGCCACATTCATTTGACAGTCAAGTAATGGATGGCACACACAAGAGCTGCAAATGTTAACTGCACTTTACCCGTCAGTGGAGCCAAGTTTATGTGCAGTAACCCATAGCAACCAACCAGTAATTCATTTGGGTCCTGATATGTGCTTGGTCTATAAAGCTGTGGCTTTTTTTACATTTGCTTTCTTGCAGTTTTGTGTAAAAACCCACATTGTTACACTGTCCCAGTTCCCATAAGAAATAATTAACATTTTAGCCAATATCCCTGGTATTATATACATGTACTTTATCATGAGAACATGGAGACAACATTAGCAAAGTAAGGGAAATCTAGGTGCCATATCAACCTTTTAATGTTCCTCTGTAATTTATACTAAAAGCTAGAACACCATTAGTAAATCAGTAATGATGGTTAATCCGCAGCATTAATTTAGGATGATTGAGTCCTATTGCAAAATTTAAATGTACTTCTCTAGACCTGCCAACAAATCTTACCTTCATAGTGGGAGCCAATACCTGTTCCCTGCCACACGTTACACATCCCTTGCACAATATTGCACAGTCCCCTGCCCCTTACCTGCTATGGAGAGAGAGCTCAGTAGCAGAGTCCTGGATGGGGCTGTGGCTATGGACATTACAGGTCTATCTGTAGCAGCCAGTGGTCACTAATACAGGAACTCCTGGCTTCAGTGGGAGAGTATAGAAGCATATGGCAGCTCTGTCTATTGACTTTTCCAGGGGCCAATACATGTGCACTAATTATCTGGAGGTTTCAGGGAGAGTCACCATTATAGGCTTCTCTATGATTTGTGTATATAATTATTCATTATTCAAAGCTTTACAATTGAGACAAACACAATAATAGAACAAGACTGAGTATTAACAGACAAAGCGATAAGGGGACCCTGCTCCTAAGCTTGACACATGAGGTTAGGTGAACCTTATTGCATATTGGTTAAGCCAGGTAGTAATGGGGAAAAAAGTACTTAGTGTGGCTATGTGATCCAGTCTGAGGGCAGAGGGTTTTTGAATATAGAAGGAGAATAGTTGTAAGATTGAGTGAACTGTGTAGAGTGGTGGTAATTGGTTAGAATAGTCTAGGGGGGTTAAGGAGATGGCTCAGGAATTTGTTAAGCTTGCATAAAGAGGTGAGGTGTCAGGGAAAGTCTAAAGGCTTGGGGAAAGTCTTGCAGAAACAACTGTTGACCGCCAGATACATAATTGTAGGTCCCCGTGGGGGAGTCAGTAGATGCAGCCGCCAGCCAGGGATCCTTGTATACTCTCCCACTCAGCCTAGGGACCATGATCCCGTGCGGACATCGCAGCCGCCGCATACCTGCTGTGGCTACAGTTCTGCCTTCCTTAATCGACTTCTGTCATTTGTTCATCTTGCCAACGCATATAGGGGCCTATTTATCAAAGATCTCCCCCCCCTGTAATTTAGAGGTAAATCCCCGAAAAATGCTGTTTTCGGGGATTTACAACTAAATTGCTATGTATTATTCCAGCATCGCAGCAGATATCTCAGATATCTGCTGCTTTGCTTCTCTCATCGTTTTACTGAGCACTCCCCACAACAGTGTATGGGAAGTGCTCAGTAACGCTATGTACCAATGACCGATACTTGGTTTTCAATCATGTTAATGTACGCCATCTGAAGCTGGCGCCATCTGTGGCTGGCGCACATTACCATGATTGAAAACTTTCACTGAAAACAGCTCTGCTCCAAGGAGCAGAGCTGCACAGTGCATGTGTGGAGGGATCATGTGATCCCTCCATCACATGCCTCAGGTTTCTTTATTAGGGGATCTCTGTGCGCATGCCCGGGTTTACCTGTTGGCGCATGCGCACAGGGATTGAAAGAGGGTCGGGCAGCACCGCACAGGGAGGAGAAGAGAAGACCCACGTGAAAGGTAAGTGTTAATCTTCACAGGAGCAGCCGTTTATCGGAACGACTGTTCCTGTATTGATTTTTTGATACATATGAGAAACTTTTCAATCCGCATCTATGCGATGAGGATTGAAAAGTTTTGTTCATATTTTGCGGTGATTGGTAAATAGACCCCTTTATGCACAAAGCAGGAAAATGTGTTCACACCGCGATAAATAAGCACGTGTGAGCAAACTTTTACATGTATTATGAGAAGCTTTATACCTTTAAAATGTTAAATATAAATGAAATGCATTTTGTTGTTTTCTACTTTTAAACATATGGTAGAGTGTCCTGTAACCAATGTTGCAAGAATTAAATATATATTAAATATATCTTATGTGCTTTATTGGTATGTAATCTGTGTGTGAGCAGGTCCTCCGAGTTCCTCTGACAGTTTTGCACAGCAGTTAGGACTTGTGTGGTGATGTCTCTCACTGTATGCCGTCAATTAGCCTGACTACCTTATATAACACTATTATTATAATTAGTGGTAATGCAGATACCTGTTCTTTACGGTGCACTGGAAACTCACAGCCTATGGTGGATGAGGGATAAAGGTTACAATGGTAACACAGAAATAAAACAAATAAACATTAGACTTGTTCAGCCGATATTAACATAAAATTTATAACATCTTCAATAAGTCCTTTTAATATAGTGTTTAAAGATGGATTTAATATGCAGTTTTGATTACAGCATCTCTTTAAAGCATAATTGTCCTGTGACCTCAATTGTGAGCAGAGTGTATAACGTAATACAAGTCTAACTAGATCTGCAGGATTATGGGCATGCTAAAGTAAAGGGTTAATGTTTGTCTACCTAAATGAATCACACATCTGTATTATCCTTACTAAGGTCAGTTTCAAGTAGTTATTAAAGCCTTTTCCAGCATTATTAAAGTAAATTCCATAGAGAGCTATGGGAACTTCTGAAGAAAAGGGAACCTATTCCCACCTGACTGATGAAATGTAAGCTGCCCATAGTGCCGTCTAGTGGTTAATGTGTAAAGTTCAGTCAGGAACTGAACTACAGATTGATTTTCAGTAAAGCAGTAGATTAATTGCTAAGGTACTCCTTACTAAAATATTTTTACTTTACGCATGTTTTCTTTTAATTCTTTTTAGTCATCTGTCTTTTTCTATTTGAGATTAGTCTTGTTTGCACATTTGTAATCATCTTCTGTCATTTACAGAGATAGAGACACATATTAAAAAACATTTAGGGCCTTAATCATGAAGGAGAGCAATGCGGAAAAAAAGTAAGAGCAAGTTTTCTCTTTTCTCCTGGACAAAACCATGTAACAATGCAAGGGGTGCAAATTAGTTTATTATTTTGTACATAAGTTAAATACTGTCTGTTTTTTTCATGTAGCACACAAATACTTTATTTGTACACTGAAATTTAAAGTTGATCTAGGACATGCCCTACCCTAATTATAAATCTGTGCCCACATTTTAAATTTGCCCCCCCTCCCCCCCTAATGCAAAATGGTTTTGCTAAGGTGCAAAGTTACTCTTTTTTTTGCTTTACTTTTGTTAATGTATCAGGTCATTAGTTTCTATTTTACCACTGTCTTGCAGTAGGTAGGACCATTTTAGCAAACCCTCTACCATTACCCCTTCTAAGGGGTACAAAATACTCAGCTCCTGATCTACCCACTTTATTTACTATTGCAGTCAACTGTGCTGAATTAATGAATCAATATGAAGGGTGTAACTTTATTATTATCCTTTACTTATATAACAACAACATATTATGCAGTGTGGTACAATCACAGAATGTTTTTTTCATTCACATTAGTGCCTGCCTCAGTGGAGCTTGCAATTTAAGTTCCTTAAACCAGACACAACAACACTCACATACACTCACACCAATACTCAATTCCTAGACAGAGACCAATTTACCTGGCAGTATGTTTTTGGACTGTAGGAGGAAATCAGAACATCAAATAATTATTTCAGCACTGGTAGCGGCAATAGTAAATAAGGTGGGAAGTTGAGGAGCAGGGTAGGTTCTATCATGTTGGAGGGCCTGCCTTAGTTGTACAATTAATGCCTCAGTTGCATCAGTCATTAACAGATGTTCTCTCTAGAAGTAGGAATCTGAAAATGAATCTTAAGAAAACAGTAATTCCTCCTTGTAGGGTTGAATTGCACTTAAGAGAAGATATTAAAGTACAGTATACCTTTGTGTACAATATTTCAAAATATTTTTGGGAGCGAGTTCCTTTATTTATTTCTTCATGTTATGATATCATTTTTTACAGACAAGATTTGACAAATTAAACATTGCATTTGCACACACAGTTTTCACTTCACTTTTAGAATTAGAGCCACCATCCATGGTTCACATTCACCAATACAGTATTGGCAGCTCTGAAAATAGTGCTCTGTTGTTCACTATGAAGACTGCACTGTACATGGACCACAAATACAGCTTGCTGTCTTCATGGTCTGTCTAGAGTAAAGTCAGTACTGTAAGAGTACTCATAATGCAGTCCTTATGGTGATCAATAGATCACTATCTTGCTGCCCACTGAATCTGAGTTCACCTCCTGGTACACGCACATGAAACTGTGCATAGTGATGCATTCCTTTATGTCTAACCCAGATCTTTTCAAGACTATGATCTTTTCATTATATAGTTGTTTTTTGTTTTTTTTTTATCAACTACATAATATCTGCCTCATTACTTTACTCTTTATATGTTTTAGCCACTGTCATTGCTATTAGAGGGAGAGAAAATACTCCATCAATCTTTTAAACAAAGTTACTATTTCAGACTTTGCAGGTGATGTATAAAGAGTTTTGGTTGGTGTCACTAAATTCTCTGTATACATTGGGGACAGCTGTCATAATAACATAACAGGCTAGAATGGCTCATACCATAGTAAGTTAGGTAACAAGACTACCTACAATGTCAAACATTTTTATCATTGTTACTTCTGAGCTAAAATGTTAATTTAATGAGGATTCCACTCTGCGCAGGGGTTTTCCTAGGAAGTATTCCTAGCAATTGTTTAACACTGTCCTTTCCAGATCACTCAGCTTAGAAGGAACATGAGTCTTAACTTCTGTCATGCTATGGCAACCTGTACATGGATAGAAATGTTACTTAGTGTGTTTTCATATTTTGCCACCATGAAATTTGTCTCATTTTACTAAACTACAACTATTTATTTATTGCTGCATTTTAGTGGTTCATAAATAACACCGGATTAGAGAGAGGCAAACCAATTCAGCCAATTTAAAAAATCTGACGGGATAGGAGAAGATTAGATGGGCGATGCTTGACAACATAATCCACGTCTACAAGTGGGCATGACATTGACAATATCAAGTCATCACTAAACTGGGTGTCAGGGGCATGATGACACAAGTTACATCATCCTACCTCTGCCACTAGGTGTTTGCAGATGTGGGCAGGGCTTGAAGATGCGATTGACATGATGTCTGCCAGTACCAGCAGTCTTAGACATCACTGGCCAACACTTAGCAATTCACTGATTGCTGGCCTTCCCAGTTAGAGTCCTTAACAGAACCCTGCTGGGCTCATCCTCAGCCTACCAGACAGCAGCATGCCCAAACCAGCCTTCCTCATACCAGCTAAGTACTCTGCTGCTTTCACAGAGGGAACCAACTGCACTGGGCCATGACCTGGGCCCTCAATGAACAAAGTCCGATTCCTTTTGCGGGGATCCCTGGTGAAGTCCGGTTGGATACTCCACGCCAGTTTCTTTGGTTGTGCCAATCCGCCTGCTAGTTATTATTATCTGTGTGTGTGTACTCTGCTACACTTGTTGTTTGTCTCTGTTCTACAGAGTCATTGCGGTATACTCTGTTGTATCCATTTGTTTACTGCCTTAAGAGTGCCAACACCTCTGTGTACCTTATTGCACACTACGTACTGTTCAACCAATGGCAACACCTCCGTGTATCTTATTGCGAACTACGCACTGTTCAACCAGTGCCAACACCTCTGTGTACCTTATTGCACACTACCCACTGTTCAACCAGCGCCAACACCACTGTGTACCTTATTGCACACTACCCCCTCTTCAACCAGTGCTAACACCTCTATGTACCTTATTGCACGCTATGCGCTGTTCATCCAGTGCCAACACTTCCGTGTACCTTATTGCACGCTATGCGCTGCTCAGTCAGTGAATACACTCTCTGTTTACTCTGTTGCACGTTACCAAACCCCCACACTTCGTGTACTCAGCTGTACCCTCAGCATTTTGCATACAGTGTCAAACACCTCAGTGTATTCTGGTGGGACAATCTCTCTTTTGTATGGCATCCATAAATCTTCCGGTGATACAAAATCCCAACTTCTCACAAAGTCCCCACCTACCTTACCGCGATAAACATTCGAGAGTGCAGGAGGTCTCATCCCAATTCTCTCAGCCATCTCAGAGAGAGGGCAACTATGAATTCACACCATAAATACAACATACTGTCCGATGAATAGGTGTCGCAGGGCAGTTAAGCTCAGTCCAAGTTTAAGCTGAGACCATCGATATAGCTTTAACCTTGCCTAGTGGTTTACTGGAGTTATGATGACCCAAGCCTTGACAGTGCGGATGAAGAGGGAGTTGTAGTTGAAAGTCACACTGGCTAGAGTTCCAATTGGGAGACTAGCAAGAGCCATGTGGAACTGCAAAGACATTTGTGGATGTGTTGACTGATAATGTGTCAAGCCTATACTACCAAATTCGCCTGATTAGAAATAATGAAAATAGTACACCTGAGATGAACGATAGATCCTAGTAGATACAAGCAGTGGGTGCAACCTATATCTAGTGAGGCTGAGAGGGGATGAGTGACATGGAGATTGACCTGATGTTGGTAGATCAGGGGAGCTGCTGAGGAGGACGGTGTAGAAGTTGGGAGGCTGAGACACCCACCAAGGCGAGGGAATGTCAGCTATTGTCCAGTACCTACTCCTGAACAGACATATAGCAAATATTAAGTGAGTAAGTGTTGGAGAGTTGAAGACAGGATTGAGTAGATTGAGAGATGGTCTGACACCCATCTTGTTAACATCTGTGAACTGCACCATTACACCTCTGTCACTAAACAGTTGAACCAGTTTTGAAATGAAATAAACTTGCAAGGGTCCCGTTCTACAGTGCAGCCCTCAGAGCCAGCTAATATAATACTGAGCTGACCTGGAGAAACCTGGTAAGAAGAACTAGTTGTATATTGGAGAGCTCCTACACCACCCACTTATGTAATAGGAGCTTTACTGATTTATAACAAAAAAATGAATCAGCAGTAGATAACCTGTGAGTGCCCTCCCCATCCTCGTTAGCAACGTTCACTGGAACAATAAGTGTGCTCTGTAAAGATAATTGCTGTATAATGGTAGGTGCCACATTATATTGATATTTCAAAAAATATTACATTGCAAATACAAAACTTGTGCTGTAATTATTTAATTTTTCAGCAGGTCCCTTATGAGAAATATTGATTTGAACACTTAGCCTGGCTATGTGTGGAATTATTGCATGGGTGTTCCTAGATTTATACATGCGTGCAAAACAAGATCTGATTTTGCTGTGTCTCTTATTCAATTTAGATAAAGAGGTGAATGATAGTGATATTGATTTTATATGTTTAGCTCCAATCTTTGTTTTATGAAAGGTTGCAGAGTCATTTTAACCTGCAAAATCAATAGAAGTTTTAAAAATGGGGCGAATCTAATTTGCTAAATTTGTCACAAGTCACAAAACTTTGTCTGAGACTTTATGTGAATCAGATGATATTGAATAAAAATCCATTGCAAGTCCATTTTGCTTGGCATATTTACAAAGAAGCAAACATGTAGATCATATATATAAAAAAAAAGTTGCCCTGAACATCTGCTGAACTCATCTGCTCAGTTACTTATGTACATTGCTACAGTATATTACATCTTTTTTTGTACAGTGCTACAGTATTTTACATTTCCCTGACCGCTTTTTCGGCTATCATCATAGTATTTGTTTCCCTTCCTTTACCATATCTTCTTGCTTTCTGCTCCTGCCCTCTTTGCGGCTTCTCCCATTACTTTCTTAGGTGTAACTATTTCTTTTCCTGCTTAACACGTGACTCCCAGGAGCAGCAAGCCTAGTTCTCTGCACAGATTTATCTCCGGACAGTCCGAGGAGCTGTACTCTCTTCTCTAGAGATGACACGCCTGGGGTTATAGATAGTTTGGATCCTGCTCCTCGCTCCTCAGTGAGAGGTCCATCAATATCTAGAGAAGCCAGGTGTGAGAGGCCCTTACACTTCGTCTATATCTTCACCCACATTACAGCTGCCAAAGATTATTCTTCCAAAGGGCGGCATTCCTTGGTATAGTATAAATCAGGAGAGGCGAAGGGGGAAGGGCAGAACCATTTTTACACGCTCCCCTGGGGGACTCGGGGTAGGGATTCACTCTGTATTAGCTGTGTAATGATGTACACTGCAGGCTGGGGACATTTCCACTAATCCATCTTTGCTGGGCTGGAAATATATAATAGAGAAAAGGGACTGCTTCATTCAGTAAGACCAAAATATCCTTGTATATATTCTTTTTTTTCTTTAACTAATTAGCATCTTTTTTGTTCCTTCATCATGTACCTTGCAGTGGAACCCTCTGGCGTGTTCTGCTTTTGGAGGTAATTGATAGAATGAAACAAATTGTTAAGCTTGTTAAAAAAAAAAAATAACTATCTTCATTAGTATTTTTATTTTGAAAGAGCTGTAGTGGAATCTCTCTCCTTTCCTATTGACGGCTAAGTCTACTAATGTTTTAATAGACTATTAACACAGAAAATGTTATGCTAGACATACATGTTCAATGTTAAATAAATTAAGTTAGATGTCCTACTAGCACTCCTAATGGATTACTGCCTCAATATACTAATAAGTGCCACTTCTCACTTGTTTATCCCCAAAATGATACAATATGTATATCCCAGGCACAATACCATACAATCCACTAGATGTAACTAGGTCCAGATGTTAACGAACATACAACATAAAAAAGGAAAACAAAGATTTTGAATTGCATGTACAAGACATATGTAGACTTTTGTTTTAGGTGTTTTTATGCCAATTGTTGTATGTTCATTAACACCTGGGCCTAGTTACATCTTGTGGCTTCTATGGTATTGCGCCTGGGATATACATATTGTATCACATGTTAAATATTCACTAATGTAGAAAAAAATGTCATTTTGTACTTTCTATGACTACAGTAAACAAAGCTTGCAATATGAAGTGTCCCCTTCGTGGAGAACCCCTAGTAAACCCCTCAGGTTTATACTGGTAATATACATCTCAGACACGATCCCTGTCAGTGTAACAACAAACTGCATGTGTGTTTTGGATATGACTGTCTGCAACAGTTTTTGACTTATCTTTTTATTTAACTTTTTTTGTCCAGTTTGCGTGTTGCATGCAGTTTGCAGATGACTTCCCCATTAAAATGTCACAAAATCAACAGTGCTCCAATAAAGATGCAGCAATGCGACCCAAGTGAATCATGATTGTGCCTAACTTTGTACAATTCCATATGTTACAGGACATATAACGTTTCGGTAGAGATTTGCCACAGCCAGCAAAAATAGCACACTTTAGACACTGAACATTGGCTGTGGCTGCCTTTAATTAATGTGAGATTGTTCCTCATAAGCACATCAGACACCAGACCTGCATTACACTCCTGATTCGTGGCTGCTGAAACTTCATTCCAGCAAATGAAAATGTACATGTCTGAGGTTTCTATTCATCCACTGCAGATCACAGGGTTTGTTTTTTTATTAATTTTGGGCAGTTACTGTAAAGTATGTAATGCATCAGCTTGTCATTAACCACATTCTTATAAATCACAATCAGACACAAGAAAGGAAACACATTTTTATATAAGGATACCTTCTCATTCTATGTATTCCATCCAATCCCACCCATATCTCCTTGTGGAATCTGTAGAATCCTGGGGCGAGATTGAAATTTCCATTAGCTTCCATGAACATGCTGAGAATATAGCTACATATACAGACCTTCCCTTGAGTACTTGAGTTTCACAGTCAGAGGCTCTTACAACCAAAGTATATTAGTAACAATATACTTTGCTGAAACCCTTCTTCAGGATCTTAACATCTCCCTAACTGACTAGAGATTATTGCCATGTAGTTGGAGGGAGTATTAAAAGTCATGCAGCGGAGGTTATTTAGAAATATAGAAAAATGAGGACAACAGCATGCTCCCTTTTTGGCTCTGTTACATCTGATTAATACAGCAATATGATGTCTATATATTAATACTAAAGAGCCAATCTTTGGCTCATTGTGATACGTGGATATGGCTAATCATGGGTGAATTGCAGAGGGTTCAACATGTCTCCTATCACTGAATACAAAAGTAACTTGGACTGAAATAATGAATTAATGTCGAAAAAAAAGTTCTGAAGCAAAACATTTTGTACCAGGCAGAATGTTAGAGAGTCAGGACTTGTGGTGTTCCAAGCAAAATATCCAAACTATTCTAATTCAGTACATGAATATGAAAGGGGCCATGCAGATCTAGAATGGGAAATACTCCATTGTATGCGCTTAAAAAACTTGGTACATTTGCAAACAATAAATCAGACTTCAATACAACAATATAAACAAAAATAGACACACACACAAAAGTAACAATGTAATGAAAACAATAAATAAATTAAATGAAAGGGGTGGTACAAAATGGGTAGGAAATTGGACTTTGATGTGACCTATATATTTTTGAACAGTGCAATTCCTAAACAGCGATGTGAATTTTACTACAGAGTGTGGAGTGGAAACATGCACCTTGATGTGTGCTGGACGGCTGGCCGAGAGCACTGGTGCAAAATGATGTGGCTGGTGCGTGAGATGTGCACTTCCTAATTTACCTCGACTGCTGGAGCCAATATAACCAATTTGTAATTATTTTCTATTTTATGTTATAGCATGTATTTATATCAATGAGCATTTATGGCATATACATAGTATTGGGCAGTGCCTGTATATTGGACCAACAAGGTTTTGCTCTTGACTTATGCCCTATATAATTTTTAGATTAGAGTTTACCAAATGTCATTTATATAAAAAACTGCATCAACAACATGTGTAAGAACCAACATGTGTCATTGTAACCACATTCAGCCGGTGGTAATCGATTTAAAGATTACCACAATTCCGACACCGAAAAGACCTACAAATAAAAACCGAATTTAGGAAAAACTGATTTCAAGAGTTTCAAGGAGAGCTCTTAATTCGGAATAAGTTGCGGTCAGCATGCTGGTGTCATCGGAGATGTACAGCGTCGGTTTTCAGGTAAGTCTACTTATATTTAAATCGGTTTTTCATAAATTCGTTTTTTATTTGTAGGTCTCCTCGGTGTCGGAATTTTCAGTATCAAAAAAGTGTATCCAACCCCATTCAGCTGCACATAACTTGGGTGCACCTTACCAAGGACTGTACAGTATTAGAACACAATTGATCATTTAGGTGATATTATCATATTAACTCTGAAATGTACAATTTTATTATTGTAGAGAGAGGAAGAAATGTAACCTGGGAGGAAGCAGAAATAATACTAAACTATTATTATTCATGTAAAATAGGGGCATCTGTGCTAAACATGTGCTTGTCAAATATGTCAAATTTTGGTCAACTTGCGTAATCCTCATGCAAAAGTCTGTCAAAATAGTTTAAACAATCAAACGTTCCTATGCATACTAAGGTTGGTTTCATATAAGTGCCTTGCATGCATTGCTTTCTGAGTATAAGCCTGCGTTACAGGAGATGACCGTTCCCAATTCACTGCAATGTGTTAACACGGAGCAGTTTGAGCTCTGTGAATACTATAGCTTTTTTGGGGAAAAAGTGCTAGCATTCAAAACGACTATGTGACCCACCCTAACTCTTATAGAAATACTTTTTAATTCAATTTATAAACCCTCACGTCCACTCCACCTGCCTCATTTGTTCACCACATCCACTCTTGTCCCATTTTTTCCTACTGTCTGTCATTACCCCCTCCCTCTAGAATGTAAGCTCTTAAAGGCAGGATCCTCTCATCCTGATGCCTCATGTCTGTCTCCCTCGTACAACCTTATAGTCATGTCTTAAGCTGAATCAGGGGAGGGTTGGCAAACTTTAGCCTCAACTCAGCAGCCTATTAGGAACATTTTAAAGGAAAAAAAATTGCAGGTGGTCCAGAGACGCAGCCAAGGTAGTCCACTATGGGACCAGCCTGGGGGCAGATGTCCCCCTTCTCCCCAAGCCCAGCCTGCCCCCGAGCTGAATCCTCCTCTACCTCATGCTATTATTACTAGCTCATGACCATCAATGAAGGCATTATTATGCTTAATTGTATTAGTGTCACTGTTATTTTCTGTATCTGTCATTATACTTATTATACCCATGTCTATCACATCTATAATATGATAGTCCGACACTACGGAATCTCCTTATAAATAAATGATGATGATGGTGAAGCGTGCTCACAATGTGGGCTTATCTGTCTTGTTTTATGAAGACGCACCGTTTAGTATGTCTGGGCAATGATTTGTTTTAAGCAGAGCATAAGTGGCTGTGATTCCTCTAAGGAGTCCCTCTCCCTACACTCTGCCAGCACTAATTTCACAGTCTTAAAACAACTCAGGCAACAAAAGGAATTGGTAATGAACTGCCACAAGATACCATTGTTTCATCTACTCAGGGAAAGATGTTGCTGTGCCAGGCTTATTAAAAATCATTTCTCAATTAGGGTAGTTACATGTTTTAACCATTCATGAGTTGCAGAAGAACAGAATACAGTGAAGTGACACATTAATTTCTTTCAGGACAAAATTAATGTCGTTTGAAGGGACAGCCAGCAACATATGCTAATGATCAGCAAAGTCGATTTGTGTTCACTGCTATACGGGGTGTTAAGGTCGCTTAAGTGTTTCAGGATCAGTTCTAAGAATTACAAGCAGCAAACAGTCACTTAATATGCTTCTCATTTGTATACCATGTGTATATCTGTGCAAGTTTGCAAGATGAGGACACATATGTAATTCTATAAATGCATGCTTATTATTATTATTATTATTATTATTATTATTATTATTATTAACATCATAAATTCAGTGGTTGAAGTGGAAAACTATATGTGGAATGGGTATGGAAATTTAGAAGTGGCGGTATGGAAAAGGTAAGTGCAATTTGACAGTTTTACAATGAGCGCAGTAGGAGAAGTGACGGTGTCATACCACCCTATACACCCTCACTTCAGCCACTGGCTAGATTTGTAAGACGTCACAGTTCTCCACAGCGACAGACAGTCGGTAAAACAGGACATACATAAAACAGGGACATGCAAAGAAGACAAAATAAGTTCATACAAAAAATAAAGTGTGGGAGGGCCCTGCTCATAAGAGAGCTTATAGTTGGAAGAATGTGGCTCAGACTGGAATTTTGAACAGTTGTGAGGGAACATTAGTGTGAGTAGTATAGGTGGGAGAAGGGTAAGCTTTAATAAAGAGAATGGTTTTAAGATAGCATTTAAAGATTTGAAGGCTGTGGGAAAGCCTGTCCAGGAAACTGAAGTTTTGGTCTCTCAGGCATTTGCTAGAGCTCCCAGATATTAATTTGTATGCTGTGGTCTATTTAGTACAGATCAGAATTATATGTGCCATACTATCAAAAATATATGAGCAGCATGTCCCTTGTAGGGGCAGACCAGGGTTTTGTAATAGGTTACCTTATTACACAAGCAGATCATAGTAGATCTGCATGATTGCACCTATAAATATGAGCTACCCTGTCTCTGACTATAAGGGACAAATTGTTATACCTTTGTGCTAAGTACATGCTTTGCTTTCTAGAATAAGTAGTTTGTAAGAGAGAGGCTTATATTATATGCCTTTAAAACAACTTTAGGGTACCATAAAAAGAGCTAGGAAACTACACAGCAAGCAGAGATGTTACTGTCAGTTCACCGACACTTACAGATCATTGAGTATACATTAATGTGTGATATTGCTTTGTGTGTGAGTTAGTTGGACAGATGCAGACAGCACACAATTGAGTAATGTTACCCGTCCCCCCTGCTTCCTTTCCACTGATGACTTTTGACCTCTCCAGGTAGCAGTGCCTGGAATATTTATTTGGGGAAGCACAATCTTGAATAAGTGGATTAGCAAGAAATAGGGCCCTCGCTATTCTGTCAGTGGTATAGAGCAATATTTATAGATAAAACATGAAACGGTTTCATTTATTTATAAAGCTTCAATCATATTCAGTAGTGCTGTACAGATGATTGTAGAAAGTTACTGCAGATTGTAGCATCTTTTAAAGTGATTAGGGGTGCTTACTTTATCCCCACCCCCACCCCATTGGCTGTTGGTCAATATTGGGGTGCTGAAGAGCTGGCTCCTGTGGATGGTAGAATTTCCAGAGATGTGACAGTCACATACACTCTTATATACAATCACATACAAACTGCATACCTCCTAACTGTGCCGATTTGTGGACCTCAAAATGGAGGAAGCTTACACTAAAGCTGGAGTTTTGTTAAAAAGTGGCTATGTCTGGGTGGATCGATTCAGGGTTGGGCAGATCGGGCTGGCCTGTATAAATGAGCTGCTGATAGGATAAACATTCGTTGTTTACCCACCCATCCCTGCCCGCAATCCATGATTGGTAAATTGACACTTTTCACCATCGCGATAATCTGTGAAAACTGGGTTAACACCGGAGAAATCTGTGATTTTTCTGGCATTAACACTTTGATAAATTGTGCCAAGATGTGCCAGAGCCTTTTATTGTCACAGTCATTTAGTGTTAACACTGCTTGATAAATAGACCCCTTATTAGTTTAAATACCACTTTTTGAGAGATACCACTTTTGAAATAAAGGTCATTGCAGAAGCTTGTCATAAGCCCAAATGGGATGAAAATAGTGTAGCTTGGTTGTTAAATTCTTTGGTTGCTACAAATATCCACAGTGAAGTATCTCGCTGACGTTCCGGAGACACATTTTGCGGCTAATTTAATCTCCCCCTGAGTTTCAGTAACACGTTAATTTTGTTGTACCACCCGGGTAAAACAGTGGAGATGTTTACATGGTTTCCCTCTGAGCTGATACTAAAGTTGAAATAAATGGTTGTGTTAGATAACAAATAAACAACAAAGACTGCATAGCTTGAGCCAAACTGAGTGAGTTAATGGAGTAAGATATAACACATCAGGAAAAGGAAATACATCATCACCATTCATTCTATTGTACAGCTTTGTGTATAGTGCATACTTACCTACTTTCTTCAGCTCCCTTCCGGGAGCCAGCCAGTGGAGGTGGGGGTGAGGGGGGCGGGGCTGGCAAAATCGCGTCATTTAGGCCCACGCCCCCTGTGACATCATGCCGCAACCGCGACATTTGACAGCAGGGGGCGGGGCCAAACGCCGCGATTCCCCGGGAATCGCACCGTTTGGGATCTAATTCTGCCCACTTCTGGGGCACTTCCTAGTGAAGTGGCAAGAATTCGGGAGATTGCCACACTCGCCCGGGAGTCCAGTAGGAATACAGACACAGGATGCCATAATCAGGTAAGTTCATATATTTTCTCATGTGCAATGTGTTTTTAACCATCCTTTGTTGAACTGGGGGCACTACTGTGTATCCAATGATGTTTAAAACACTATGTATTGTTCATTATTGCGCTGTAATTTTCTTGCATATTTATCTGTACAGAAACTTTTAATTAAGAGGAAAAAACACTGGGGGCACTACTGTATGGCATAATGTTATTTGGGGGCACTATTGTGGCATAATACTGTATAGTATATGATTTGTGGGCACTACTGCATGGCCAAATATGAATTGAGGGTAATATTATGTGGCATAATATGACCTGGGGGCACTACGGTGTGGAATAACATGAACTGGGGGCACTACGGTGTGGCATAATATGAACTTCTGCCAAAGACAAGTCTCTCATTGTTGAATATGACGGGTGCCCAAAGGAGTTGCTGTACTGGGTCCCAAAATTCCTCTTGTCAGCCCTGCCTGTGAGTCAAGGGGGTAGATGTCTCCAGGTAAATAATCAAAATGTATCCTATCTAATGAAACTGATGGATCACATCCAATTATCTCTCACCCACCTCCTCTATCCCCCTTAATTAATATACTGTGTTATTTAAAATGAATAGAAAGGACGCATAACCAGTTACTGTAGTATAACAAAATATTTTTCTCTGACATTTTTCTGTAGTTGGAAATACTTTTAATGTGGCCGCGTGGGTTCAAATGATCATTCAATAGTTATGTTTTTTCTGATATATTTGTTAGAGTTTTATTTCATGTGTAATGATTCATGAAAATTCTGCCATTGCTATTTAATTGAGGAAAAAGGGTACCTGTTAACTATATGTGTGTAAGTATTCTGTTGTTGCTATTTTGTGGTAGATTTGAAAAAAGCAAAACATTTGTTTCCTACAGTGGCGCCTGTATAATTGGTGGTATTGCTGTAGTGTGGGGGTGGCGTGGTGGTGGCAATGTTGTAGTGTGTTTGGGGCTTAGTATTGCTAATAAGTATGATAGGGTATTGCTGTAATGTGAGGATGATGTCAGTTGCTGTAATGTGGGGGGTGATGCTGGTTGCTGGAATGTGGGGGTGATGCTGGTTGCTGGAATGTGTGTGTGTGTGTGTGTGTGGGGGGGGGGGGGGTTGATGCCGGTTGCTGTAATGTGGGGGTGATGCTGGTTGCTGTAATGTGGGTGGGGGAGGGGGGTGATGCCGGTTGCTGTAATGTGGGGGTGATGTTGGTTGCTGGAATGGGGGTGATGCTGGATACTGTAATGTGATGGATGATGCTGATTGCTGTAATGTGGAGGTGATGCGGGTTGCTGTAATGTGGGTGGGTATCGATGTAGTAGGAGTGTGTGTGGGGGGTTATTTATTGCTGTAATTTGGGTACTAATAATGTATTGTCATGGTATTTATTGATGTAATATGGGTGCTAACAATGTAATGTTGAGGGTCATTAGAGGAAATAAATACCCCCCCCCACACACACACACTCATACTACATCATGTTGTACTGCACCAGCAACGCACACTGCGCCAGCATCAGTGTGCAACAATATAGTGCATGGAGCCCACAAGAGGTGGGCCTGTGTGCTTTAAATGCCAGGGCTGATATTTAGTCCCAGTCCGGCCCTGATACACATAAATGATTTGATGAAGACATAAACAGTTTTCAGGAGATACAAACAGAAGAATCAGATCAGCCTTATTTGGGGCATTTAAAAGTTAAAATAAGTTAAAAAGTTAGATATATAAATACATTTTGCCAAAAAATAACTGCTACAAACCCTGATAAAGTATGCAGGAGCATGACAACGTGTAAAATAGATAAGTAGAGGGTGAAAATAAAAGTGGTGGGGTGGGGTGTGGGAGGGTTGGGTAATCGACCTAGCGCAGGGTCCCCAGTGGCCGGTAGATAAACAAAATGGGTCAATATACGGAGCTTACTCCATCTGGTGCTGCTCAAAGGAAGAGGACCAGCACATTCTGGAATTGAACGGATGGTGGATCGGGACCGGCGGGGTCATTATAAGAGAACCAATCACACCAGGGGGTAAATGTATGAACCTCCGATTTTTTCAACTCACCGGAAATCGGCGACTTTGCAGGTAAAATTTAAACCGGCGATGGCTTGTTAAGGCAAGCTTGCCTTTACAAGCCATCGCCGCTTTAAATTTTCACTGCAAAGTCGAAGATTTCAGGTGAGTTTAAAAAATCGGAGGTTCATACATTTACCCCCCCGGTTTGGGAGAATTTGTGGGATTTATTGTTCAAATATGCTGTTTTTTCTATGGACACCAAATACTAGATTTTATGAAGGCGTTGTTACCTAGAGGGAGGGTCCGGATTTTTCCAATGTTTCGCAACCAGGCATTTGGCCGCAATGAGAATCTGAACGGAAAGTTTTTCTGGATACTTGTCTAGGGTCCTCTATAGGGGTGCCCAAGAGCAAGGACCATGGACATTTGGTAACTTGAGCTGTAGTGCATTCGCTGGTTTTTCTGTAGGTTTTTTGATCCATAACCACAATATTTCAACTACAACTTTAGTGGGGTTTTTCCATCACTTCCATTTCCCCAGCTATGTACGTGTGTTAGATAAGTATTTGGTGCATTACATATTCTCCCCCCATTACCTATGTTTGGTAAATAAAGGCAGTATGGGAACAACACTAACCTGTCAATGTAAATACGATTTTATTGTATCTATTAATTATATCTTAATAATACACCTATTTATTATATATCTTTGTGTAAACATTCTAAAGTTTTTTTTAATTCATCTAAGACATCCAAACCAGACAAAATCTAACTATTTTGTTTAAATCATTTTGCTTATCTCTAGTTACAGATGTCAGAAATATGCTATGCTATGTTTTTAAATGAATCATAAAGTTTTTACTTTACTTTCTCATATTTATGCAATACATACATAATAAAACAGAAAATAAAACAGATTGACAAAAGCTTAATGCTTGTTTGTCTTTCTCATTTGAACATTATGTATCCTGTGTGCATCAAAAAGACCCTGTGTGCTTGTGAGCACTGCAC
The DNA here is from genome assembly GCF_038048845.1 of Mixophyes fleayi. Lineage (NCBI taxonomy): Eukaryota > Metazoa > Chordata > Amphibia > Anura > Limnodynastidae > Mixophyes > Mixophyes fleayi. Next base: position 130,267,754 of record NC_134405.1, read on the forward strand.
GCATACTGCACGTATGTCAATCAGCTGTGTGTTGAAAATAAATGTGGTTATATATAAACCTATGCTGCAAGACAGTGGGATGGATTCTGCAGAGGCAATCACAGGGTTTGCTGTGCGAGAGGTGAAGGGGATTCTGTGTGACAACCCCTTCTCTGGACAGGTTAGATATGACAGATATGCTGACTCATCCCTGGACCTGGGAAAGTTTGAAGCTTCCAGCTGACGTCACACTACATTCAGGTCGCCTACTTATTTCACAGAATTCATCTGATAATTTGGTTTAATTACTTCCTAAATGGGCAGATCTACAGAATCATCAGGCTTAAATAACTTTCAGTTTGAAAAGAACAAAAAAAGTTCTAATTACCAAAACAAATATTTCCATAATAGCAGATCTGAGTATGCTGGTTACATTGCAGTTCTTTGTAGTCCTCTTGACTAAGTCATTTCTCATTACCTTCTCATGCCTTCTGCAATTGTAGCTTCTTGTTCACAGATCACGAAGAACTTGTTCATACTGAGTATATTTCGAAAATATGATTTTTGCATAATTATATTTATATACGGCACTGCCTCGTAATGACAGAGTAATTGCATTAAATAGATAGATTACAAAGTCTTTAGTTGGGAATTAAATAATGTCAGAAACTTATTCAAACATTAAGGAAAGAATGTATGTCCCAAAATATTACAAATCTAGAGTAATCTTTTTCAAAGTAGTAAACGAAAATTAGAATCAGGACACTGAACATGATTAGCAGCTATTTACATAGCGCCACTGATTCCACAACGCTGTACAGAGAACTCACATCAGTCCCTGTCCCATTGGAGCTTACAATCTAAATTCCCTAACATACACACATTTTGATAGCAGCCAATTAACCTACTAGTATGTTTTTGTAGTGTTGGAGGAAACCAGAACACCTGTAGGAAACCCACGCAAACACGGGGAGATGATCCCTGTGTTTGCGTGGGTTTCCTCCGGGTGCTCCGCTTTCCTCCCACACTCCAAAAATATACTAGTAGGTTAATTGGCTGCTATCAAAAATTGACCCTAGTCTCTCTCTCTGTCTGTCTGTCTGCCTGTGTGTGTATGTTAGGGAATTCAGACTGTAAGCTCCAATAGGGCAGGGACTGATGTGAATGAGTTCTCAGTACAGTGCTGCGGAATCAGTGGCGCTATATAAATAAATGGTGATGATGATGATGATGATACATACTCCATACAGATAAGGCCATGGTTGAGAATCAAACCCATGACCTCAGGCTGTGAGGTAGAAGAGCTAACAACTAAGCCACCGTGCGGGTCTAGGTTGAGGAAAAAATTATTTTATAAAGTACAGTGCTCTGCTTTGACTTGTTGTGTCCAGGTCCCCCTTGATTCATCCTCATCCTCCATGTGCTGTAGTAAAAATGGGCACGAGAGCACCAGAAAGGTTAATATATATATATATATATATATATATATAGATAGATAGATAGATAGATTATATATATATATATATATATATATATATATATATATAATGTATATATAAATGTTTAATGCTCGATGCTGCCCCTCTGATCTGTTTATGTTGCGATACTATGTGAAGAGTGTGTTGGCACTTGTCAAGGGGTGGGATATATTAGGCAGGAAGTGAATGGTCAGTTCTTAAAGTTGATATGTTGGAAGCAGGAAAAATGGGCAAGTGTAAGAATCTGAGCGACTTTGAAAAGGGCCAAATTGTGATGGCTAGAAAAACTGGGTCAGAGCATATTGTTCTTAAAGGTTAGTCCAGCTTGGCACCCCCTTACTGCCAGTAATGTAGTAATTGCATGTGTTAATAAATTGTGTTGCATATATTTTGAAGTTTGCATACCTATAGATGGGAATATCATTTAACATAAATTATATGATACTAAACTATTATTCAATGTTAGTAAAAACTACAAAGTTACTTAAAGTGCCAAAAATCTCCTATGTGCATCTAATAACTTATAATTAATGTGAGATACAAAAATATATGAATATAAAGTCCCAATCCATATGACCCACTACCATGAAGGATCGACACATACAAGTGCAAAAATAAAAACATCAAAATTGAAGGAGAGCGCAGGCTCGCAGCAGTGTAAATAAAGTAATATGTGTCAATACTGAAAAAGTATAAGTTGTGCATGCAACGTGTTGATCAATAAAGCTTATCTGTGTTGAGGCTCATTAAGGCACATCAGTGAAGCGCAATAGGCAAACTTAAAGCAGTCTGGGCTATCCAGTAACGATTATCAGGGTCCTGGGGTTGTAAATAGAACCAGAAAATCACTAATAGTGCAGTATTTTGAAACCAGTTTAACGTGCCATAGAAAGAATCAAACATACAATGAAAAACATTAAAACAGATTATCTGGAGGGGTCTTGATAGGGAGAAACTGCAGTGGTAACATACAAATTGTTAGTATTTTGCATTTCCCTCATTAAAAAAGCCTGGGAAGCTTATTGAAACTGGACTGCGGCACTACAAGTACCACTACAATCCTTCTTCTGGTATAGTCATCTTGGGATATCGATAGCAAAAGAAAATCAATTGAAAAATGCTTTGGTATTTAAAGCACCTTTGCTTTTGAGAAATCCTTTAAAAAAAAAAAAAAAATAAAAAAAAATATATATATATATATATATTTAATTTTTTTTAACAAGTGGAACTGAAAGCACATGTCCGAGCTGTCAGTTCGACTGCACGTGCGTGAACAGGCTAGCAGGGCCATGTCTGTGCATATCCCTTGTGACAGGCCGGGCGCAGTGGTAAACTAAGCCTTACCGCTCACATCGGGTTTTGCAGCAGCATCCACGCTTGTCTACTCTCCCGGAATGTCCAGGAGACTCCTGAATTTACGGGTAGTCTCCCGGACTTCCTGAAGAACAGACCTCCATCCCGGATCCCACCCACTTGTCTATTGAAGTGGGCGGAGGCAGCACTTGATGATGTGATTTGCGTCATCACAGCTACGCCCCCCAAAATATCATCGTTTCAAAAAGGATAAAACATAAACCATTTTAACATATAAATTTTATTAGGGCCTAAAATATAAACAAACCTCCATTAAAGTGCCCGCTACTGTTATCCCTCTAAGCTTGATTAGAAGTTGCAGAATAAAGGGGTTAATTTTGTACATTATATTTGTGACGGTAGGTAAGGGAAAAATCACAAAAAAGTATTTTTTAATGTCCAAAAATAGTGCCATAAGAAAGCCCTTTCTGTGTTAGAATAAAAAAAATAAAAAGTAGTTTCTTGTGTAACAGATGAAATGTGAAGGATGGTGGGTCTTCCTCAGGTACAATTTTGGGACACACCCTGTCAGTGAAAGGGTTAACACCTCTGGCTTTAATCACCCATGTTTACCCAGATTAACAATGTCAGAGAATACATTACAGAGGATATAATCATCAGGAACAAGAGGGATGGGGTAAATGATACGCAGCTCTATATCAACAGTCAGCAATCTGATTACACAATCATGAAATACTCTGCCTGTATATACTTCCAATCTCATGTAATTGTGCAATGCTATGTTGGTTGTATTTAACAATGTTATCTAGTATCTAGTATTGTGCTATGACTTTTTTTTATTGCCAATGGTCCATTTTCACAGCCTGTGTTCCCTTATCTATTCCACGCTTATGTTCAAAAAATATTCAAGTATACCGTAAACCTAGTCTTAAGGTTTAAATGTACTAAAGCAATTTTTGCATTCAGTAATTAGTGACTGTAGACAGAACAATGTGCAGTATTTATGCATCCATCTTCCTTTTATATTTTTGCTTTCTACTGCTTTCCAAACATTATTTTTATATTGAAATATTTGGGGACATTTATGGAAAACTTGATTAGAAGTAATTTGAGAATTCCGTTATGTCGATGGAATTCTCAAATAATTACACTTTTACTCCACTATTTCTTGACTCCATTTTAATAATGTCCCCTATTGTGATTATTATTATCTCCTTAATGCCCACTAAAAACAATTACATTGTTTAACATGGTAAGGCCGTTATTTCCCCCTTCCCTTGGCTTGGTCTGTGGAGGACTAAGCTTGTTGTGCTATTTTTGTATTGTTAGACGTAGTTCATATACAACACACTCCGAGAGGCAACCACCCCTCCCTCCTCCTCTGTGTCTACAAGAATCAGCATAATCCCTGTTATCCTGATCTGTGTAACTAATCTGCATGCTCTAATCATCATCCAAATGCACTTGTAAAAGATCTCATGTATCAGGGACACAAGTGCAGTATATCCCTGGATCAGTCACAGTGCATATGCCTCACAAATCACCAGTAAGCCCAGTCTGATGTTGACATCTTTAGAAAATGTTTAGTTTAAGACAAACAGCATACATGTAAATGATGTCCTAAATTTATATTCATAACTATTACATAGCAGACTATTACAATATGTCTAGTGCTCATTAGTAGAGCACCATGTACTCCAGAGCTGAATAATCATAATTAACTGAGCAAATTACCTTTTACGAAATGTACATTTCAGTCACTTGTTGAGAATGTTCTATGTTTAGTTTTGTTGGCCCTAGGGGTCGAAGTGGAAATTTAAAAGTGGTGGTATGGAAAATGTAATGGGAATGTAAGTAAATGGAATTGAATAGTTTCACAATAAAGGCAGTAGCAGAAGTGCCGGTATGGCATACCACCATATACACCTCTACTTCGACCACTGGTCCAAAAGACCAGATCAGAATAAATCTTCTCTAACTCATACTATTATTTTGGACACGCTCATCTGTGCAGGGGTGTGGAGGCTATGAGGTATGCAGATAAGGGGGCCTAAGAATGGAAGGTCACTCCCTCCTCAGGCCCCCACTCTGCTCTCAATAATGCAGAATGGAGGCCTCTTCTGACTGGTGTATGCTCAGAAGAGGCTCCCATTCATTCTGCTGTATTGAGGCAGAATTAGCGGCACTGGACCCCTTTTCAGAGTTTGTTTGCTGTGGCACTTGGCAATGCACTATTCCGCCTCTGCACCTGTGTCTGACCTTTTGGTGTGCATGCGACTGACCTCTTATATTACTGTCACTACAGAGACTGGGGGGCCTAATTAATAGTGACCACATCCCCCCCCCCCACCCTTTTACTTATTATCCCTTGTTACAAGAATTATGGATGCTATACCACGGCCATTTATTAAAAGGTCATGCCAGGACAGATATCGCTGATATCTCTTGCTTTAGGATGTTGTTAAATAACTAGGTTACTACAATATTCCTAAACCATGCGTAAACAGCCGCTTCTGTGTGGCTTAACGCTCGATAAATAGGCCCCTATTTCTGGTTTGTGACAGCTGCATTCTGTGTTTGTTTTTACTCCAATGCAATCAGTTAATAATACCAGCCAGGCTAAAGCCAGGTACACACTACAGGCTTCTCAACCGATTAAAGTGCCAATCACACGATAAAGTACTGTTAGGTCCAATATCGCTTTAGTGTGTACGCTCCAACGATCATATGTTATCTTACCAAAGCACATCGTATTGTTTCATTTGATTTTATAACCGGATTAAAAATCTCTATAAATGATGAAACGATGTTGGGCAAATCCTGAAGTGTGTATACACTTATGTTTAAGTGTAGGCAGATCTCCATAGAGTTTACAGAGTCACCATCTTTTCAGCAGATGGTTATGACAGATGAAGAGCACAGATCGTAAGGTAAATCGTGTAAGTGTGTACTCATGAATCGGCACGCTGTCCGGGACTTTCATTTGTTGGTAAAATCGTTAAAGTTATCAGGAGAAATTTTCTGTAGTGTGTACCTAGCTTAAGGCTTCAGATTCAGATGAATGGAAAGTTCACTGGGGAGGAACGTTGACAACAAGCCTGAGGAAAAGAGAGAAAGTCCTGCATGCACCATTAGAGGCATTGTGGGACCAAGAGGAGTGCAGGTAACTAACATTTTCTTATTTATCACATAGCACCTAATTCCACCCAAAACTATTTTGTTCTCATTATTTTCCTTTAAAGTTCTGCAATTTGTTCAATGATCCCACTGTTTTTTTGTTCTTGTAACCAGTATGAACATGCTTAGAAATACTAGTATTAAAAAAGGTGAAGATATGACACCATGCCTGCAACTATATTAAATTCATTTATGTAAACAGATATTTTGTTCTGAGTAAGCGGGACTCTACACTGCTAAAGATACCACCATATTATGCAACAACTCTGTTTACTGGTACAGATAGGACAGCAAAGTGTGTTAACCAAAGGAAACAGGCCCAGCGGGGGATGATGAGTTGCGTGTGCCTGATGGGAGGTGTTTGTGGTCTCACGCTCGGCTGATGAGGGGCTCCCAGAATTCAGAAAGTCAGCAGAAAATCAAATTATCTCAGCTGTAAAAATACTATAAGAGAGGCAAATTATGATAGATATAAATAGGTTTGGATCTCTAGTGTACGTACTGGTAGTTTAACTTCCACCCATTGTGCATTACCCTGTGTTGCATCCAACAGAAGGTGAGTGTAGCTTGAAACTTGTCAAAATCATGATCAATTGATCACTATGCCAAGTGCAGGTAAAATATGAACGGTTTTAAAGAGACCTGAGATTAAAGTGCCAGGGTTTCTTGTACTTATTTTTTTAAAGTGCATGGCATAGCGCTTGGAAATAGTAGCCTGGGAGGGGGCGAGACTGGGCTCAGCAGCCTATTTGGAACATTTTAAAAGTAGCCCAGTGACGCAGCCCAATGTAGCCCACAATGGGACCGGACTGGAGGGAGGGGGCAGGAGCAGATGCCCCCCTCCCCAGCCACAGCTAACCCCTGGTGCTTGGTGTTTGGTCACCATCTACCATGAGAGTGCTCTGGTTAGCCAGCCCAGTAAGCCAATTGTAAAACTGGGACGTTCTCATGTTCTCCAGCACCAAGTCCAGCATATCAGTGTTCCTGTGACTCCACACCACTAAAGAAAGCAGTGATAGGGAGGAAGGAGGTGGCGCTGTAGAGATCAGCAGCGACTGGTCCCATACTAATATCATTTGTGTGCCAATGTACAATAATGAGTATTTATATGCTTACATTTAAATAGTATTACAACATTTGTTTCAGTGGGCCTGGCACACATGACAGATTCACCTTATATTATTTACACTTTTGAAGAAAAATAAATGTTGCATTGGATTAGAGTTTACTTGCACAGCTTCATCTGTCTGCATCCTAAACTCAGAATTATTTTGAACACATATTCCAGCTCCTTGTGTTGGTTAAATGGCAACAGGTTTGTGTTTATTTGTTTTGTTGGAAAGTGAGATTATTTTGCTAAATTTGCCAATCGTGCAGAAAGGCAGAAACCTATTTGATATGATAGGTAGAAGCATAAAGTGGTGGGTAGAAGTGACTCGTTTTGCGTTTCATAGACTGTCAGAATGAGAATATTCCCACTTCAGGTAATAGCTGACAAAGCACATGTATTGGTAATTGTGACGGGTTCTTCAAAGATGAGGAGGGAGGTGATTAATTAGAGGAAAATAGAGAGGCTGAGTTTTAGCTGCAGAGGAAACATAGACATTTAACCCTTTCATCATAGAGCTCTGCAGAGTGGTGTTTAACCCTGTACTTATTCCCCTCACCAATAACTCGGCATGTTTTCTAGATCTCCTACAACGAGCACAGTTGTGCTCATTAGCATCTGTCAATTATCTCACCTGGGCTTTCTTGAGGATATCTGAAAAACATGCAGTATATGTATGTGTGCTTGAGGTGGGTAGATGGGAGGTCAGGGGCTTTGTCCCTAGCATTTTTTGGTTTGTTTATTTATTCATTGTCCAACCTCCTACTTCAATGAAGTCTGAGAGTATGTATATGAATGTCCTTCCAAAATGGCAGCTTAAGCTGGCAGCATGCTGGCGGTGACAGCATCTGGATCTAGTGCAGTGCCAAAACAATTTGAATCTGTTCCAAGGCACCAGATTAGTAATGCACAATGCTTATTGTGAACACTGTGTAAAGAAGTGAGGAAGTGGAACTTCACTGTTTGGGTTGCACTAGAAGCCCTGTGATTTCATTGTGACATCACTGCCTTCAGCCAGGGACGAGCAGATCCATTCCCCTCCACAGATCAACATGGTCCCTCTTCATGGTGCTGACAACTTTTGTGTGGGTTTTGTAGTCATATAAAGCTTTGAATGTCAGGCAGTTTCGTTGGGGTCATACAATTTGGTCACTACTTTATTGTAGCCTAAAAATGTGTGCACACTGGTGCAAGTACAGAAGTATACCATTAAGGGAACAAAAAACGTTACAAACCAAAATGTATACTTTTGTTCCTGGGCCATACAACTGAAATCTGCATTAAGTATAAATCATTGTTCTACTTGAAAGAACTAACCATCTTCATCATCATCAAAGTTTATTTATAGGGCACAACAGATTCTGTAGCATCGGTTAATCATCTTACAGATATGACATATAAGAATACAATAACAGATACAAGAATTCAATAAAGCATAATTGCGCGTACATGATTACGATAACGCATATAACGATACAAGAATGGTTCAATGGGAATAGCAGGTGAAGGAAAGGCCAGTAAGCAGGAGGTTACAGTAGTCAAGGTAGGAAATAACGAGCAAGTGGACTGGTGTTTTGGTAACTTCCTGAGTGAAGAAGAGACGTATTTTGTCAGTGTTGCGGTGGAGGAGGCAACGGGACTGTAAGAAGGACTGGATTTGAGGAATGAAGCTGATGGCAGATTCAATGAAGACACCAAGGCAGTGGGCATGGGGAACGGGGGAGAGTTTGATGCTGTTGACTGTGAGGAAGAGTCACGTGAACATGCCATTTCTGGCCTATGATTCCCTGCCTCTCCCTCCCATGCTTCACCTCTCTAAGCATCAGTATGGACTCTATATGAGCACCAATATGATTATAGTCATGTTACGCTTGTTATGCCCTATATATACACAAGTGTACAACGTGTACAAGGTTGCCAAATCAGTTACTTCTCATGCATGCAGCTATGTCAGCACTTTTTGCGATGCAGGCATTAGACATACTGTACATGTGATCTAACTAATGAAGCCAGCAGGGTGTGTATGTCATATGACAGATTAACAAGGCTAATTGTGTTAACACTGTGGGTCTAATTAAGGGGAATAGTTATCAAAATGCATTTTATCACTCCTTATTTGCGGCATTAAAAAAATCAATTAGCAATGCAATTTATCAATAAAATATTTTGGGGATGCAGCTGAATGTCAAGTACCGATGCTTGCCAGGAGCGGTAAGGGTTAACTTAGGCAACCCTAAGGTATTGTGTCACATTACCACTGTGATGACCGGGAAAATCTTACCCCCTGTGGGGCTACCACAGGCGAAATCAGTGTTATTAGCAGTGGTTTTACTTTGTATTATTGAGGGGAAACTAAAATAAAAGCACTATTGCTGGTGAAAACATATATGTTCATCAGGAATAGGGCTTTTTGCCCTAGGATAAATCTGCCAGTGAGACTGGAACATAGAGATACCCTGTTCCCTGTTTGCTTATGACCAAAGATGTGTATAAACTTTTCATGTCTGTATTTTCAGTTGCACGCTTCTTAACATATTCCTATACAGCAGTAAAGTGTACATGAAATGTTTTTTCAGTTGTTACCAGGTATGGGTTAATTTTTCAATTGGTGTATTTTTGTGTGGTTCCCCCTCCGCTGCTCCAGTGACCCACTTGTACCATACATTTAGAAGAGACACCGGGGGAGCAGGAGGTCGAGAGGGAAAGGTTGGTGTATGAACTCAACTGATCCTTCTATAAATGCAGACGGCTTTATGTAGTAACGGCTGCATCTGAATTCCAAGAATGAAGCACACACAGGGCTAGATTTACTAAACTGCGGGTTTGAAAAAGTGGAGATGTTGCCTATAGCAACCAATCAGATTCTAGATGTCATTTATTTAGTGCATTCTACAAAATGATAGCTAGAATCTGATTGGTTGCCATAGGCAACATCTCCACTTTTTCAAACCCGCAGCTTAGTAAATATACCCCACAATGTTCTGAGTACAGAAGATTCTGGGTATGGAAAATATTTATTCGGTTCTTCCATGAAAATTTTATTCTGGGGTAGATATAGGGAGGACAGATAGGGAGAAGTATTGTAAGAGGACAGGGAATGAGAGTGCAGAATTTGGACATTTTGGGCTAGATTTACTAAGCTGCGGGTTTGAAAAAGTGGGGATGTTGCCTATAGCAACCAATCAGATTCTAGCTTTCATTTATTTAGTACCTTCTGCAAAATGACAGCTAGAATCTGATTGGTTGCTATAGGCAACATCCCCACTTTTTCAAATCTGCAGTTTAGTAAATCTAGGCCTATGAGTTGATGTAATAGAGGAAACAAAGATGAGGATTATTGGAAGGGATTATTGACACATTCATCTGTGGAGCTACTGAGTGTTGAAGCAATCACTTGAGGAGTGATTGGGATCAATAAAGTACTATGTAGGTAAAGGCTATCAGAGTAGATATTAAGTTGCTATTTATGACAGAGTGATATTAGCTCATTGATTATGTGCACTGATTGTATAACCTACACAGTTTCTCCACCCACAGTGCACATCAGTCAGTTCGTTGTGTTCACAATGACAGAGATTGCAGTATTCCTATCCCATCCCTATGGGAAGTGTAATGGAAATGAATGTAGATTACCTGGGAGAATGTAATATGTGCATTTCTGCTCCATAAGGCTTTTACTTGCATTCCCTAAAAATGATTGCCCTTTTACTCACCATGCAGATCAATTATCCCTTTTTCCAACATAGGGGTCTATTTATTAAATAGAGAAAAGCCAGATTTATGGCTTCTCCCTATTTATAAAAGTCTCCAGGCCGGTAAGGACTATTGCCGGCTACAGCAAAGCATGCTGAAGCCTATTTAACATGTACAGCGCAATACATCCTCCTATCGCTATCGCCATCTCAGGATGGCGATAGCCGGGGTCAGTCATGTAAAAGATACTTAATTAATTTATTTATTCATTTTTTAAACTGTATTTTTTTTAAAGAATCTGTAACTGAAAACCCAAATCAACTTTTTTTAGTTTCATTGCGCACGGGCGAGTCGACAGGTGCAGTGGGACCCCTCACTGTTTGGCAAGCGGTAAGACTCCTCTTACATCTGCCAGACAGGGTCACCGGAGTGCTGAGCTCTGCTGCCCAGGCGACTTTTTCTTATTAAATTGGACAATAGAAGATTTTCTAAGCACAGGAACCAAAAATGTTATTGTAAACTGAAATATTCAACAAAAATATTCCTGGAAAATGATGTATAAATATGTTTGCTTCATGCAAATAATGTTTGGGAAACATAGTAAGTTATTTAAAAACAACTAGGACATGTTATTGGTTGTAGCGTTGCCTAGGCATGGAGTTGTTACTTTCATTGATTGGTCACTACACTTGGGAGTCTTACCAATACTGAACTATGAGGAAGGATACAAAGTGGACATGAAAGGATGGAAGGACATGTACAAAAGTGATCGTGGTGCAATCTGAAAGGGTTGTTTGATGTGCGAATTAAGCAGCTGATTCCCATAGTTATAGAATGGAAATCAGTTATACGCTATAATAAATCATTTCAGGATCATAAATAATTATCACTAGAGGAAGTCAGATTTTAGTTGGTGTGAAGTACCGTACTTATTTACACTGTGAAGGGAGGAAGTAAAGAAAGAGTAGTGTTGGATTACACTATATAGTAGTAAAAAAGAACACATCAAAAGAAGTAAATGATACTCACAAATAGGCAGATATAATAAAAACAGATAAGGGAAAAGGTATAATTTTGTTCAACAGAGCTCTCTGTGGTCAGAGTTGTTGCATCAATCGAATAAAATCATTTGGAGGTCTGGGTCTTAGTAATGCTTGAGTTACTGGTTGAGGGACCCCAACTTTCTGCTGGTTAGTCCGTTGATGGACAAAAATATAATGCAAATTTCAGAGCCAGAAGTACATTATCTTTTAAAGAGCCAGGGAAGATGTGCCTCCATTGACATACATAGAAACTCCCAGAATCAAAGTGTCAGCAGTCATTTTTAGGTGCATCGGTTAACTGGCTCCAGAGATTTGTACAACCCTGAGATAAGGAAATACAATTTAAGGCCTTTGCCATCCAAACATTAAGAAAAGTTTTACAGTCCCTTGTAAAAGACATATAACCCATGCATAATGACTTAAATTAGGCTCCTATGTCATTAAATAACCCTTCCCGGTGCAAATTCCACTTTCAGCATTTTCCTATCAGCCTCTATATCCTCTGGTGGACAGCGCCATTATGACTGAGTGTTTCTGGGCAGACACTGTGCAAACAATGCTAACATTCCGTCTAGAGCTGAGATACCTCCCCCTGGTACCTATAACCTTCATTACTGCTGGCAGAGAGATTGTGCATGATTCTCTGAGCAGGCCGGTGATAACTCTTGGGAGTGAGGAAGAACACCTCATTTTACAATATCTCGCTATAACAGCAGCAACTGAGTAAAAAAATCCATTAGATATTCAAAGTTTGTAACAAAGAAACATTGAGGTGTGTTTTTTTAATTCAAGTTAATTAAGCCTAAATTGTTTTTACACACCTTTCTATAGTTTTTTCTTTTATATGAAGAAGTGCAGACATCCTCTTTTACAAATCAGTTTCTATTGTTTGGAGGAAGGCGAAGAATGAGTTAAGCGATTGGGTGTCACTTTCAGTTGAAAAGAGGTGTGATGTAAGACCTACTGATGGTGGTATTCTTGTCATCCCCAATGCTTGTGAAGTGAGATCTACTTGGCAGAGCTCAGGAAACCAGAGATAGGTAAATACATACTTTACTTGAGGTTTTATTGTGCAACAGGAAACCTTCATCTCTCGTGTTCACAGATAAACGATAGGATTTTTTTTTCACATTTCAGGTGAAGGGGAGAATTTTGCAACGGATATCACCCTCCTTATGTCACATAAGATTTAAATAGAAGCATAGGTGTAGTTAACATTAAATAGTATTGGCCATGGCTCAAAAAAGCTCACTGTCAGCATCTCTAATAGAATTAAAAGTGATTGGCCAATAAAAGCCTATGGTCCATCTGGGAGGAGTTTTGACTCCTATGTCTAGACAAGAAATAGACAAAGTGTAGCAGGGCATCCTGAAACTTGTAGTTCCACAGCAGCAGGAGAGACAAAAATTGCTTAAGCTCTGTCAGAGAAGGGTGAAGTCACTACAGGATGATGTTTTTTTTAATCAAAATACTTTAAGCAGAGCAAGGAGTCTATTTATAAAGACCCTGCGGCTTTGAAGATTTCATGTTGTTGCTTATCCCAGCGATACAAAACCTTCAGCATCGCAATTTATCAACACAGGCTGGCAGTGATGAGAAGGATCTTACCGCTAGCCAGGACAATCTGGGTCAATCTGCGCATTCATGAACCAGCTTGTCTGGAATTGGGCTTCCAGGCCCAAATTCAATAAAAAAAAAAAAAAAAGTTATCTTGAAAAAATGTAAAAATTCCTGTATTTAAATAAAAATGGAAAAAAGGCTTTATTGTAATAAATTGCCATCCTGAGACAACGATAGCGATAGGACAGTGGCAGATACTTGTTACAGATTTAGTGCTTATCTCCCCTTGATAAACTGATCCCCCAAGTTATTGAGCTGTACATCAGATTGGTCTGGATCTCATTGTAGGATGTATCGCTAATGACATGCTGTAAACCTTTTATACAGAAGCCAGTGATGTCACATGGGGATTTATACTATACAAAAGGCAGCTAATTCGTCTTTTAAGAGATTGCATTTTCAGTGGTGCTGTAATATTTAATAATAACAATAAGCACTTTAGAGGCTTTTATTGGGTTGTGGTAGATCTTTGCTATTGTGTGTTAGTACTGTGCTTGTAAGATAAAATAATAATATGAAAATATGTAAAAGCCTTTCGTCTTCAGACAACTTTATTCAAACCAGAGAAGCACAATATGTGGAATAGAAAACGAGTGGATGTCACATATTGTAAATACAATAACCTATCTATCTATCTATCTATCTATCTATCTATCTATCTATCTATCTATCTATTATCTCATAACTATCTATCTACTATCTCATATCTATCTATCTATCTATCTATCTATCTATCTATCTATCTATTATCTCATAACTATCTATCTATCTACTATCTCATAACTATCTATCTATCTATCTATCTATCTATCTATCTATCATCGATTTCATATCTATCTATCTATCTATCTATCTATCTATCTATCATCTATAAGTTTAATGTGAATATCTATATTAGGTGCTGAGTTTGATATGCAGACCAATAAGACCAATTTTTAGTGCCTAATCTAATATCCAGACCTATATCTGATGCTGAGTCTAATAAGCAAAGCCATATCTGTGCCCAGTCTAACATAGTGGCCTATATCTGATGCCACGGCTAATATGCACCACATCTAGTCCAAATATGCAGACCCATAACTGGTTCCAAATCTAATATTCGGACTCATAAGCCAAGTCAATATGCATACCCATTTTTGGCGCTGTGTGTAATGCGCAGAGTGCCATGTCTAATAAGCTGAGCCACTTCTGACACCAAGTCTAATATGCAGAGTCATATCGCGTGCCAAGGCTGTTGTGCTGCCCCATATCTAGTGCCACGTCTAATATCCAGACCCATATCTATTGCCAAGTATAATATGCAGAGTAATATCATGTACCCAGCCTAATGTGAAGATGCATGTTTGGTGCTAAATCTATTATGCAGTCCCAAAACAGGTGCCCAATTTAATATGACGATCCATATATGTTGCCCATTCTAATAAGCAGACCTATGTCTGGTGCCCAGCCTAATATGTAGACCCATATCTGGTGCTAAATCTAGCTTGCAGTATCAGAGGGTTATATGCGACCCAAGTATACTTTCTCTTCAGTTCTGTACAGTGAACCACTCTAATCATCTAGTCTGGACCTACTCACATTAGCTTACAGTCTATTGGCTGATCTTGTTTATTTTCTGTCCTGCACGGAACTCATTTATAGAACTTTCTGTTAGATGGTTAGGATAACATACAGTGAGTTGGTCATGTCACACAGAGAAAGAGGTTTGATTAGCAGATAAAATATTTTTTTAAATATAAAAATGAGCTTGCTCCCCACCCCTGGCTTGGAGTCCTAGGCAATTGCAAAGACTACCCATTGTCTACTGCTGACCCTGACCAAATATGACAAAAATGTGCTTTCCTCTGAGCAACCATGAAGTATACCGATGAGACTTAAATAACATTTCTTCAAGTTCTACCAGAAGTACAAAATATTCCACTTTATTTTTGTTGGTTGCATAGATGGAGGTCCTGCTGCTATGATATGAAACCTGGGGGTAAATGTATCAAGCTGAGAGTTTTCCGGCGGGTTTGAAAATTCTAGCTACCATTTATTTAGTACATTCTACAAAATGACAGCTAGAATCTGATTGGTTGCTAGAAGCAACATCTCCACTTTTCAAACCCGCTGGAAAACTCTCAGCTTGATACATTTACCCCCTGGGGGGTAAATGTATGAATCTCCGGATTCTTCATCTCCGGCGTGTTCAGCGTTTCCCTTTACAATGCAGCGCCGCTTTAAATTTAAGAGCTGAAGAGGCTGAACACGCCGGAGATGAAGAATCCGGAGATTCATACATTTACCCCCTGGTGTCATATGTAATAGAAATTTGAATATCCCAATCCAGTTGGTCATGTGAGGGTTCTAAAGTCAGTGTTGTTGTATGACAGGTTCAGATGGAAAACGGTTATCATTTGAACCTTGTGATACGTCAAAGAAGAAAGAGATTGCTTGTAGGTTTGAGTATAAGGATTTTTAATATAAAATGGTGTGGTTGGATATATGTAAAGTTCCGTCTTCTCAGATTTTCATGTTCAGAGGTGAACTAATAGAGGTAAAGCAAGAAGCTGTCAAAAAA